>NC_068978.1:23784805-24084805 GCF_016808095.1 Vigna angularis | reverse complement strand
GTTAAAGAGGTATCCTGTAAAGATTTCAACTCCACGAACTCATTCAATATTCGCTCTCTAAAATGCTTGTTCTCTTCCTCCTCCTCAATACTTATCCTCCTAAAGTCAACTAAGATTGTGCTTGCATAAGATATTTTGACGCTCAGACCAAACATCAGCAGAGTATTAAGTGTAATTAATGAAAACATAAATAAAATATCTCGACGATTATGCTACTTTTAATATAATTTATTATGTTTATAAATTCTTATCTATATAACTTGGATCTAGTGATCTATTTTCTTTGTTTGGGTCAATGTTTGATCATATTATACCAAGTTACATAGTAGTCGGTACATCATTAATTCTGATAGACTAATAGGTATTTGGTCAAGCCGTTTAGAAATAATCATCACCCGAGCTCAACCTATTTAGATACAGACACTTAACACACATTATATACCATATCATACTAGTACAATACCAATACTAATTTGATCCACAGGTATTTGACTAGTACAATTTGTGACCTGAAAGTTATTTTCATCCACAATAATATACTTTTTATCTTCCTGATTAATTGTTTACAAGAAAAAGCACATAAATAACTTGTCGTAACTAAACTGGCCTCATTTGGCCATACATATATCAACAGTAGTATTCTGTTCCCCTTCACTCTGAACATCTTTGAATGATTGAAGCTCGCATTCTGACTTTCGTTACGATGCTGACTAGTATTAATTAATCTCAAGCACGTCACCCAGTTCAATGAACAAATCTACTTAGAAATTGTTTCTGTAATGACTTGTATTACCTTAACTACCATGTCAATATATCAATTTTTTTAAAAACGTGATAAAATGAAAATATGGTGCACTTTCATATCGAGTAGTAAATAAACAATGGTATAATCGGTTTTCCTGACCATATATAGTCAGAAACAAGCACATTTAAATATCCTGTTTAGGTCAAAGTTCTAAAATATTGACGAATCGTGATTACATAATATTTGTGTACAGATTTTTTACGCTAATTCGTCATAAAAATGTTGCATCCAACTCTTCATCCGACGAAAATTCAACTGCTTTTGCTTCTATCAAAGAAAACCTTTGCAAATATTCCCACCACAACAAGAAAAACGTAATTTTTTTGAATAGTCAAACTGAGGTCTAATCTATATATATTGAACTCGTATTCGTTGTACAGCATATTCAAAACCATTCTTTCATTTCGTTAAGCTAAGCTAATATTATCACAAAATGAAACGTGTTGTGTTTTGGGTTTTTGCTCTTTTGCTAGCTTCTTCATTGGCTCATGCTGCGATTGTGGAACACACTTTCAATGTATGATGAGTTTGTTCCGTTCTTTTCATTTCATGGGATAGTATGCATTAATTTACTAATGTTTTGTGCTGTTATGTAGGTGGAAGACATATCTGTACAACGCTTGTGTCGTCAACAAGTGATCACTGCCGTTAATGGAACCCTACCAGGACCTACAATTAACGCTCGAGAGGGTGATACCGTTGTTGTTCATGTCTTCAACAAATCACCCTACAATCTTACTATTCATTGGTAAGAAAATTCTTCTCTCTCTCGATGATTAAGTAAAACCATAGAAAACATATATATTAAACAAACAAAACGAGGTTGGGCTTAACAATTATTTAAATAATGACTTGGGACATCTGCTTTATATATGTTTATATATGCACTCTTATATAGCCGTTAAATTTTGTTCTTTTTTTCTTTCTTATTAATGAAAAGTAGAGATGTCAAAGTTATTATCTTAAAGTAACGCGAAAAGTTGACTTATTGGTTCACTCTTGAGAAAACAGCACTTTATTACTGACGTTGTCTATTCTCAACCTGCCCAAAAATGAAAAGTAATAAGTATTTTTTATTTTATATAAGTAGATGAAATAGAGATACACAGTACTGAAATATCTTTTTAATTTTTTAAAGATTAATATACATAATTAAAAAAATATATTTTTAAATATAAACATGTGAGAATTATGGAGGTTATAGATATCAATATATAAGAAAGAAATGGTTTAAAACATTTAAAAATACTATAAAATTTTCAAGTCTATATAGAGAAAAATAATATAATTAATATGGAAATGTTCATATTTCTAATTGCAGGCACGGAATTCTTCAATTTTTAACCCCATGGTCAGACGGTCCTGAATTTGTAACTCAATGCCCAATACATTCTGGCAGCAGTTACACATACAAATTTAACCTAACGGGACAAGAAGGGACACTTTGGTGGCATGCACACTCCTCTTTTCTACGTGCTACAGTCTATGGTGCCCTTTTCATTCGCCCTCGACAAGGACACTCCTACCCTTTTCCTAAAGTTTACCAAGAACTCCCAGTACTGCTTGGTACTCATTCCTTTCAATTTTTTTCCCGAATTTAAAAAAAAAAAAAAAAACTTCCTCTCATTGAGTATGATTTGTCATATACAAACAAGTTTATTTTAAATATGCCACTATTTTGAAAATTTGCAGGTGAGTGGTGGAATGCTAATGTTGTAGAGGTTGAGCACAATGCAACGGAGTCCCAAGAGGCGCCAATCCCGTCTGATGCGTATACAATCAACGGTTTACCCAGCGATCTATATAACTGCTCTCAGGATGGTAACTCCAATATTTCAATCCATTTCAGAGATGTAAAGCAAATAATTTGGTTCATCTTTCATTCTATAGTGTTCTATTTTTTATAACCATGTCATAAATTCAGGAACGTACCAGGTGAAAGTGAAACAAGGAAAAACCTACATGCTGCGCGTCATCAACGCTGCACTCAATACGCAACACTTCTTCCAGGTAGCGAACCACACGTTAACAGTGGTAGCCATCGACGCTGCCTACACCAACCACTACGACACCGACGTTCTAGTGCTCGCTCCGGGTCAAACCGTCGATGTCCTCCTCAGAACAAACCAGCGCGTCGGTTCTTATTACATGGCTTTCAGCCCATACCATTCCGCTCCTCTTATAGAAATCAACGCCAACATTACCCGAGGTCTGATCATTTACGACGGTAACACGTCAGCAAAGCCCGTCATGCCGGACCTTCCGGCTCAGTTCGACACCGAAAAAGCCCACAGGTTCTACACTAACATCACGGGCCTGGCAGGTGGACCCCACTGGGTCCCCGTGCCACGCCACGTGGACGAGCACATGTTCATCACTTTCGGGATTGGCTTCACGGTGTGCAACAATTTCTCAGGAGGCTGCACGGGGTCCACGCGTCCACTTTCTGCCAACATGAACAACGAGTCCTTCGTCCTGCCACGTGGCAGAGGGGTATCGATGCTTGAAGCGTTTTACCGCAACAACGTCGATGGGGTGTACACTAGGGATTTTCCAAATCGTCCTCCGGTTGAGTTTGACTATACCAACCCAAACATATCGAATGAGATGCCTTTTGCCTTCCAAATCGCGCCGAAATCAACGAAGGTGAAGACGTTGAAGTTCAATTCGACGGTTGAGATTGTGCTTCAGAACACCGCCATCATTACGACGGAGAACCACCCCATGCACATTCACGGTTTTAACTTCCATGTTTTGGCTCAAGGGTTTGGGAATTACAACGCCACCAGAGACGAACCCAAGTTCAATTTTTTGAACCCTCAAATACGTAACACTATTTCTGTGCCCGTGGGAGGATGGTCCGTCATTAGATTCCAAGCAAATAATCCAGGTTCGTTAATTTCTTTCATCAAATAATCAATTTTAAATTTATGAATTAATATTTTCTAATTAAATATAATTAAATATTTCGTAGGTGTTTGGCTTGTGCATTGCCATTTGGAGACGCATCTGCCATGGGGGCTAGCCATGGCTTTCGAGGTTGAGAATGGACCCACTCCTTCATTGTCGGTGCCCGCACCTCCTGCTGATCTTCCTAAGTGCTAAACAAAAACGTGCATTGGTCAATGTTTATAGGATTACTATTTTGTAATATACATTTCTAATTTCATTTTCTTTATTGAGAAAAATAAAGTGTAATACACCATGAAAGTTGGGCTATTCTTTCAACCCTGTGACTTGATACCCAATTACTCTTAAAATAACACGTTAATCTCCCATTTATTTCTTTAATTGTTTTCTCATGCGTGCTCTTATTTTTCCTTTTAACATAGTTCCTACCGACATAATATTTACACAATAAAATCGTTTATTTTTTAGTGACTTTAACTTTTTTTTTCCAAGTGTTAAATTTTTATTGCCTTTTCCTTTCGAACGTGAATTAAAAACAAAGTGCTCGATAGTTAATTCTTCGAAAATAGTTCTGTTTAGTTTGAAGAACCATATATATAATAGTTGAGGAATGTAAATTGTGAGAAAAATTAATTTATCTCCAGAAATTAATCAAGAGTCTACACCCTTTTCATAGTTGCCATTTTTTATTTTTAAATATGAAATTGGAAATACAGGGCGGCCAAAATACTAGATTAGTTTTTATAATATGCAACACTCAATTATGTCATACTTGTCAAAACTAATTAATAACTGCCGGGTCAGTTTGCGTAATTTTCAACCGCTATGAATTTTTTAACAGATAGTTTCAATAGAATTTAAATTATTTGTAAGAATTTCGTAAAAACGTATCTTAGCACACCTAAAATAATATAATTAAAAACAAGATTGATTATATTTATACAAAAAATGAACAAATATTTATATTATATCCTTAAATTAGTATCACAGTTTTAAGCAAATTGAATATATATTATGAAAAAGTTGTCAATAATATAAAACATGTTCTTATAAAAACTATCGTTGTTATTAAAATATATACGTATATAAAATGACTAAGTATAGTCATAAAAAGATTATCTCGGTTGCCTTGTAATTTATATATACGTATATAACTTGACCTGACAAATTGCCTAACATTCGCCTTTGTTAATTTAGTTTTCCCTTGGAATGTTAATTTGTTTCAATTGTTGAAAAGCACCCATATTCTGACTTTCATTATAGAATACTTACTAACCAAAAGCTTGTTGATACGTCTGCGCATACATTACGTTTACTAAATTACAACTTGATTATGTTCAGTAATTAAACATCAACAAACACGCAAGGTAAAGCTCGGCAATTTTCAAAATCATGAAAACTAAAATAATCAAATAAATCACGGTTAAAATGGATTATTATAAAAGAAAACAAAAATTTGAAAAACATTTGTAACGACATTAAATCCTTTACAAATTGTGATGGATTATGTGATAATATTATTACTTTAGTCATGACACATGAATAATAAATATTTTTGAAAAAAAAAAACTAATTGGCCGCGAACATCTATCAGAAAATTATAGTTATCAAAAAGGGTAATTCGGTCCAATCCGGCACGGTCCACCACGGGTTGGTCACTTAGTGAGCCAACTCAACCCGACTCATTTATTAATAAGTTGAAAACATTCAAACCTGGCTCGACCCACTACGGATTGGTGTGTTAAACGAGTTGACTTACTAGCTCACTCAAATATAATTTTTTTTAAAATAAAAAAAAAATTATAATTTTTTTAATTCAAATTTAAATAAATTTCACTCTAAAATGATATTAAACTTCAAAAATAATTAAAAAAAGTATCATACAATCCAAGCGTAATCCAAAAACAAACACCAAAGGCAAACAAATAAGTTTTTAACATTGATAATTTTTGTATCACTTGTCCATTTATAATATTAGAATCTTGAATAGATAAATCTATAATATTTTTCTCTCTTGAAACATCTTTTTTCTTTATCCTCATCTATAATATAATAAAAAAATATGTAAATTAATAATATCGAAACACAAAATAATAAATAATTACATTAAATTAGGCGGGTTGGTGAGTCAACCCGGCTCACCATGCGCTCAACCTGGATGAGTCGGGTTGAAAACTAGTCCGCATAAAAAAATGACATTTTTTTCAAACTCAACCTAGCTCGACCCCGTGGTGGACTGAGTTGGCTCGCGGGTTACAACTCATTTTGACAACACTACAGAAAACAATAATTTTAGTAATGAAAATTGATGGCCAATAAACTCCAGGTTGAAAAAAAGTCTGATAAAAGAAATCATCATAAATATTTTGAAAACAAATCATTGATAGCACCTAATCACACTACCAAAAATCAAGTAAATTGTAGTTCTTGTTATTTTATGATGTGACTGTTATTACATAGTCGAAGATGTACTCTCCAAATATTTCAATTCCATGAACTTCTTCAACCTTTGCGTCTGTAAAAAAATTATGACGTTTAAGTCAATCTCAAACATCAGCATACTATTAACTGTAATTAATGAGAACACAAATAAAGTATCTCAACGATTATGCTATTTATAATATAATTTATTATATTTGTAGGCCCTTATGAAGATGGACTTAGGCTTAGGCCTTGTGGCCCATTTACCTTGTGTAGAGTAGTTAGTACATCATTAGTTCTGATAAACCAATAGGTAATTGGTCAAACTATTTAGTGGTAGTCGCCATACAAGTTGAACCTATTTGGATGCAGGCAATTGGGACGTATTTGTGTCATATCGTCTTAGTACGAGACCACAAATATGGTCGAGGGGTACTCGGCCATGTACAGTACATCAGCCCCTAGTCTTTTCATGACATGTTAAAGGCATCCAAAGAGCTTTAGAGAACAATAGTATTCAGTAGTTATCTTGCAAATTTTTGCAAAGAAAATTTCTAAATCTTTAATTTGTTGTGACCTTATAGTTATAATAACCCCCAACCTCGAGAAGTGTAACGAGGTTGTAATGATTTAGTGTTAGAGCTAATGTGGTGAGGAAGGTGCAGAGGCATATTGACAAGTTACACATGAAATTATGTGTTGCTTGCAAGGATAAGAGTCACGACTGTTGAGCATTTTAACCTAATTCGTTTGGCCTATTTGGGTAGGAGACAACCGTTACAAAACTTGTTATAAATAAAGGCCTCATTTGACTTAATTAACCACCAAGTTTCAAAAAAATTTATTTGAGGTTGTCATTTATGTGAAAAGTGTGCTACAAAATACAAAAAAAGCAAGCATTACGTATGATCAAAATTTATCGAAAACATCAAAAATCCTTCAGTAACAACTTTTTTCGATGGATTTTCGACATATCAAAATATGTTGATAAAAATGCAGTTGATAATATTTACTGATTGAAATTTATAACCATCGGTAATTATCAAAGGAAAATCCATTAGTAAATTCTGTATGTAAATATTGTAATCTGATTCATCTTCTTCCTCCTTTCTCTCCTTCTTCTCCTTTCTTTTAGCTTTTAATTATTTTTATTTGTGCATGGTGACTCCCATGATGAAACTTAGACTGATCAAGAAAGGTTCCATTTTTACAATGAACCAATTCCAATCTCCCAGCAAAAGAAAGCCTTTGAAGATGAGGTCAAGTAGTTGAATACCTGGCGGACTAGGTGCCTCAAATCCAAGAAAAAAAGTTAAGAACAGGTAGAAAGAAGTAAAGGAATAGAAAGAGGCCTTAAAGAAAGAACTAGAAGAGGAGAAGCAATATTAGAGGCTGACGTGGTTGAGCTATAGAAATACATTCTTACTTAGCATACTAAAGAATTTAAAAACACCATCCACCAGGATTAGTTCCTCTATCAAGAGGTTCTCTTCCAAATATTTAAGATTCAACATGAACAAATCTTTAAAGGTCAACTGTTGAATGTTGATGAGATAGTGGTTGCTAAGGCAACCCAAAATGAAGCTGTGGCAAAAGATGTTTGTGAAAAATTTTGAGGGGGGACCTTTAGAGTGATTCCTTTAGTTGTCATTAATCCAATGGTCGAGAATGATGATCATTGTGACAATGGAGCTGATGAGTAGATTACCTTGAAAGAATTGTGGTTTTGGTTTTACTTTTTTTTTTCTATGGGTGACCGAGTAGTTAGGCCACTAATGATGTAATGAAATTCTCAATCAATGAAATGACCTTTCTTGACAACCCAGTGTTTTTCTATCATGACTTGTCTTTTTCTTCATACTTTTAGTGGATGCATGTATGACCGAGTACTTTGTTTTTGCCGCATAATGACCATGTTGAAGTAAGAGGTTGAACTTTGCATGTTGTTAAGGTTTCAACCAAGACTCCCTTGGCAAGTGATAGAAAATTATATGGAATGTTTAACTAGAACTGCATTGGTAGGCAACAGAGAACTGAATGAAAATTCAATCAGGACCGCCTTGATAGATAACAAACTACATGGAAGGTTCGACTAGGACTGTCTTGGTAGGCGACAGAGAACTGCTTAATAATCTACCAAGTCACTTACTGATAGTCACTATACGAGCTATTTAATAGTCACAAAAAAAAAATATAATATAACAGTTTCAAATAAACCACTACATAACCACCATTTATCAAACTATATATAAAGTAACATCATATGTACATAATGACGGTTAAAATTGTCATAACTTTTATTAGTAAAAAACATTAGTAATGTAAGTAGCAACATTTTTAAAAGTCCATATTCTAATTTTATTACGACATTTTTAACCATCATAACTTAATTATTATATTATTTATAATTATTGACCTACATTTATTTATAATTTTATAATTTAATAAAGTTTGTTTCTAATAGAAATAAATAAAGAATATATATATATATATATATATATATATATATATATATATTATAAATTTGATTTAGAAGATTTGAAGTTTTTATTTGATTATGCATCAACAATTTTCTTGCACATGATAAACTTTCAAAATAACATCTTTTATTGTTAAACATTTCCAACATGCACATTTAGGGGGTGGCAAAAATGTTGGGCGAGACTAACTAGACGACTTAAGCAAATGCACATCAAATTATTGTTGCGATACATTACCTATACAATTTTTCCTTTATCATTTTCTCTTTTTTATCTTCAAGAGAACTTTGTTTTCTTTTTTAAACTTTCAATCTTAGCTTCTTCTCAGCCATCCTGTCCAAATTAGTCTTGATTGCATGGTTTATAGTGTATTAGACGATTCAACCTTGTACCTTCTATAGATGTGTTACGAACTTGCTTTTATCACTTAAATACACAAAATACACATTAGAACTTCAAGAAACATCTAAGCAGTTATAAAACATCATTAACACTTAGTTCATAGATGGTTTATCAAGTTGTCTAGTGAATTTCTTCATTTTATAAGTAATTATTATATTTAGTTATTTATTTTATTTAATTAGTTTATATTTTTTATAGACTAGAAAAACATTAAACAGTTTAGTAAAACAACTTAATTATTTGATTAGTATGTTAGTCATAAATTTATGTATTTGGCAAAATATATTTGTTATAGTTGATTCAAATCGTTTTCAAGTACAGATTGTGAAACATGTATAATAGAAACAACTTAAAAAATAATAATAATCACATTACATCAATTCTTCCACACAATCGGTTAAGACTTGTAAAAAGTCTCTGATTTTTATATTGATAACATCTACATCGATTATCTAAATAATATTCAATGTAAAAAATAATGGATGTTAATTAAAAGTAATTTCTCTTGTAGTATTTTCTTTTTTTTTTTTGTTCTACTTTTTATTCCCTTAATTTCACACTTGGGCAAGGAGATTGGTTAAGTGTAAGATATTCTACGACTGGTAAATTTGAATCTTTGTTCATATTATTTTGAATTAATAAAAGGAAAACTTTTTATATATATATATATATATATACACACACACGTGTGTGTGTGTGTGTAAAAGTTAAACTTCTCAAAACATCCAAACTTTAACCGAAAGAAAACGAGGGTGGTGTTATTTTATCCAAGTCAGAGTCAGGAGGTCATTAATCAAAATTTCCGGTTAGATGATCAAAACAAGTTATTGACCAAGTTGTATTGTTATTTCCCACTGCGGATGCTTCTGACCGCGAACCTAAAGATTCATGATTAGCATAATGACGATGATTTGCCTCTAATGTGGAGAAAATTCAAATGCTTATGTCAATAATATCCATATGCAATATCATAATTACATATACTGCAAAAACACGTAATATGGTGCTAAATTCAATCCTTCTTTCTCTATATATACACTTACAATTTTACCTATATGCTTACTTCTTTAGACCATGAAGCGTTTTCTGTTTACTTTGGCCTCGGCTTTTGCTCTTTTCCTAGCTTCTTCCTGCGTTTCTGCTGCTGTAGTTGAACACACTTTCAATGTATGAGTTCATAATTCTTCTCTTTTTCTTTCGTTAGAAGATTAAATATATAGATACTGTAACTTCTGGGGCTTGCAATTTATTTTCTTTTTTTCTTTTTTTTCTTTTTCCTCTTTAGTCACTCTTTTCAATTTCAATAATAATAACTTATTCAAAGTTCAAGAGTTTTACATTTTTGTTTTCTTTGGCTGGGTTTTTAATCTCATCTTATAATTCTGTAATAAATTTAACAAAATATGTGAATAGTAGAACGTATTTATTGTTTATAAAACCTTTTCATTTTAATTTATAATTCTAACCAGTTCTTAATTACTCCTATTTATTATTAGGAGTGGTTAATAACTATAAAAAAATGATATAAAATTATTTATGGGAATATATAGTTGAAAAAGTAAAAATAATTTATCTAAATTTATATTAATTGAATATGTCTTATTTAGCACGTCATAACATTAAAAGAATTCTATTTTAGTATCATGAAATATAAAAACATTATCTTGTTTTCATTATGTTCCTGATTTGAATGATTTATACACAAAATTACAAAAAAAAAACTGTTTTCAGTGTTTCTTGTACAAAAATTTGAAAATAATGAACAAAAGGAAAACTAGAAACAGAAAATCAAAACAAGAAATAAAAACACAAGTAAACTTTCCCTTGACTTATGATGAATAACGACAACAAATTTTAATAACTGTACATGAACAAGAAACTATAATAGTTAAATAGTAATCATGTGCTTTATTTAAGAAAATCATGTAGCTTTCTTTCTCTTAAATGTTTTCAGTGAAAAATCTGAATGAGAAATATATATCTTATACACAGCCTTGTATCTTGATTAAAATTTAAAATTATTCAGTAATGTCATTTTAATTTTCTTTATCTATCTCATTTTATTAAAATTTCATTGATTGCAGATTGGTAACCTGACTGTGTCACGCTTGTGCAATCAGCGTGTGATTACAGCAGTTAATGGAAGCCTACCTGGGCCAACGATTAACGTTGAAGAGGGTGACACTCTTGTGGTTCATGCAATTAACGATTCACCCTACAATATTACCCTTCATTGGTAAATTTTTTCACCTCAATAAAATCATTCCTCTTACACACATTTACATGGAATAAAATTTACCTATAACATTAACCTTTTTTTCCTTTTTAAATGTATGGATAGGAAGTCCTACTTCCATACATTTATTATATATAAAATCAATTTATAATATATAAATTTATGTAAATATAATTTTTTTAAATTTTTTTATAAAATTGAATTTGTTAAAAAATTTATATCGATTAGAAACAAAAATCATTTACAAGAATAAATATAAATCTTATTTTACAAATTAATTTGATAAAATTAGATTAAATTTAAAATTCATTTATTAATAAAGTTAAGTTTAAAAGTACTTTCCTTAACATAAGACAAAAAGTTAAAATCTATCTTTAGTGAAATTTTTGTTTGTTTGAAACTTCACTTATTAACATAGATAATATAAATAAATTTGTTAAAATTTAATTGAATTTAAATTTATTATTTGAACTTATTAAGTTCAAATTCATCCTTTAATCCTTACGGCATAGAATATTATATGGGACACCATTTTTTAACTCATTAGGGTTTTTTTTATTTGGTAATGTTTACAAGCAAATAACTACTCAGCTTATGGCACTTTAGATATATTCGGGTTGAAACCTTGGTCTTCACTTTTTTCTTTAATATATTTTATCCTATCTTAAAAAAAACATTAAGTTTTACGAAAAATGTACCTTTAATAAACAAAAATGATGAATTAAACTTTTTGATCAATTGTGTTTTTGAGTTGGAGATTTTTTTTTATCATTAGTAAAAATAAAGGCACATCAATGTTGAAGTTGACTGAAACGTTTATTCACGCGTGTGTATGTTTCTATACCGTAAATTGCAAGTCAAGGTTTACTATAGCAACTAAACTAAGAAAAACTGTCACATCACCCTATTAATTTAGTAAAAATAGATTTCTCTTTCCACCGGCCTGTGGTGACATATTTTCAATCATTTGAAAAACTAAATCCAAGGCAAAAAGGCTCAGGTTTCTTCTAAATCTAACTCTTCTAGTTTCTAGTTGCAATTTTTCTATGTGGAAATGTGACTAACATTTCTGTTATAATGTTTTGACTAACCAAATATGTAACAAAATAATATTAATTATTGAACAACTATGGAGTTGGTGTCGTATTATTATTATTATATTATACGTGATGGGTAATTCTAAATGTTTAGGTATCTTTCATGATATATATGCAGGCATGGAATTTTTCAACTTTTGAGTGCTTGGGCAGACGGTCCTGAATCTGTAACTCAGTGTCCAATACGTCCTGGTGAAAGGTATACCTATAAATATAACATAACAGGACAAGAAGGTACCCTTTGGTGGCATTCACACTCTTCTTTTCTACGTTCAACTGTTTATGGGGCTCTCATCATTCGCCCTCGAAAAGGAAACACATACCCTTTTCCTTCATTTTACCAAGAAATCCCTCTATTGATTGGTACTTTTTTTCTTTTACCTTTTTATTTCCTTTAGTTAATCACTAAGCTATTCAAACTTTAATCTGAAATTCAAAATTTACTTTTAATCTTTTACATCTTAAGAGTATATTTTTAAAAGAAAAACCCTAATGAATACGTATATTAACTTAAAATAAATTTTATTATAAAAATTGTTAAAAGTTTCACATCAACTAAAAATAAAATTAATTTAAATTATATAAGGGAGTTCAACTTAAAAATTGATTTTATAGAATTAAGTTAAACTTAAAATTTACTTTTTAAAAAAAAAAATCAGTAAGAGCACAATGGTAAATATTGTGAAGTAAACAAATAGTTACTTTCAATCTTAAACCTAGTTTTGTGACTTTGATTAGGTTGTAATGACTAAAAAGGTTTGATGATTAATTGCAGGGGAGTGGTGGAATGCTAATGTTGTTGATGTGGAGAACGATGCACAGGAAACTGGTCTCGGTCCAGTTGAGTCAGATGCCTACACCATTAACGGCTTGCCCGGTGATTCTTACAATTGCTCTCAAAATCGTAAGTCAACTATTCACCATAGTTTCGAAATCAAATATATCTCATACTACATTGAAACATTTTGAATGCGTGACGATCTTGTTTTCTTCAAAAAGTTAATTATCCACTAAGATATCGACCGAGTCTAATACGTGAGAATTCACAAATTTGTCCACATCAATGTGTTCGTTTTTTCAAAACCTACTACTACTGGAGTTTAAATGTCAAATACAATGTACAGCTAAGAAAAGCAAATTGAATATAATTTGAAGTATGGTTTTTTCAGAGACATACCAAGTCCAGGTGAAGCATGGAAAAACCTATTTGCTACGCATCATCAACGCTGCGCTCAATGAGCAACACTTTTTCATGATAGCCAATCACACATTCACAGTGGTAGCGATCGACGCTTCCTACACCAAACCCTACAACACCGATGTTATTGTTCTTGCCCCAGGCCAAACCGTGGATGCACTCATGACAGCAAACCAAACCCGAGCTTCTTACTACATGGTTTTCACCCCATACCACTCCAACCCCAACGTCGGAATCAACGCCAACATAACCCGAGGCTTGCTCGTTTACCACAATGCTACGTCGGCATCACCCGTCATGCCAAGCCTTCCGCCCCAAACAGACACACCCACGGTCCACAAGTTTTACACCAACATCACGGGCTTGGGCTACGGGCCCCACTGGGTCCCCGTGCCACGTCACGTCGACGAACACATGTTCGTAACTTTTGGGATCGGGTTAGACCACTGTAACGAGACCGGACCAAACGCCTGTAATGGGCTAAACTTTAGACTCTCCGCCAACATGAACAATGAGTCGTTTGTTTTGCCTAAGGGGCTTTCTATGATGGAGGCTATGTACCGAAATGTGAGTGGTGTTTACACAAGAGATTTTCCTAGTAATCCTCCGTTTGAGTTTAACTACACTGATCCAGCTTTGGAGACTAACGGTACGGACATAGCGTTTGCACCAAAATCGACTAAGGTGAAGACTTTGAGGTTCAACTCGACGGTGCAAGTTGTGCTTCAGAATACGGCTATACTGGCCAGGGAGAATCATCCCATTCACCTTCACAGCTTCAATTTCCATGTCTTGGCACAAGGGTTTGGGAATTATGATGCAAACGTTGACGAATCAAAGTTTAATTTGAATAATCCTCAGATTCGTAACACGATTGCAGTGCCGGTCGGAGGATGGGCCGTTATTAGATTCCAAGCAAATAATCCAGGTTTATTTATCTTTTCGTTAACTAAATTCTTAATTATATTATAGCAAAACAATTTATGTGGATGAACTTATGTGAATGGATTGTAATGACCAGAATTTGAAATTAAGTTTGTATATGGTGTGACAGGTATGTGGCTTATGCACTGCCATTTGGAGACTCATTTGCCATGGGGGTTAGCGATGGCTTTTGAGGTTGAAAATGGACCTGAACCATGGAAGTTGCCTCCGCCACCAGCTGATTTGCCGCAGTGTTAAGTACAAAATGTACCGATAATTTAGTGCTCATAAATTAAAGTAGAAATAAGTGGTGATTTTATCATATATATGTATTATGTACAATGCCTTTTCGATAAGGTGAATCCGTAATTCAATTTGTTTGACCGCGAATAAATAAAGAGTTTGATAACGAGATAAAAGTTATTTTAATGATTCTCTAAGTTCATGCACACTCTAAAAATATATTTTTTATGTGCAAGCCGACCCAAACTACGATGGCTTTTGAAATCGCATTATATATTTCTGTTTTATAGCAAGTGAAACATATAAAAATAGACGTGGTAGTATTTTTGTATTTTTTTTTTTAATTTTTATAGGTCTCGATGCTTCAGTTACAAAGAAATCAAAGTTTAATAGTTCGTCAAATTTCAAAATTATCACTAAGTACATACTTTTAAACTTTGGTTATTTGTAAAACCGAAACATAATAGCCTTTAGGCTTCGATTTTACTAATAACTGAAACCTAAAAGTCTGTTTAGGGTTACTTTTCATGAAAGTTACAAGACATCAACTTCATTTTTGTAGTTTTCTCCTGCATTTCTCCACTACGAATCCATTGCACACCTTCTATAGTCACTGAACGCCTTTCATTTTGTGAAATCTTCCAACGAAACCCACTACACTTTCGCGTGAATGCCACAACCTCCATTACAACTTCCTCTGCCTTCGTCTACACTCTATTGTTACGTTGAAGAGGTTCCTTATGTCCATTGTCGTCATTGAAGAGTTCCCGAGGACCTCCATCTCTCATTGAAGCCTACTTTTTAAGCACCTCCATTCTCGTTGCTGCTCAACGTCGCTGATGAGTGGTTTTTTGGTGTTTTTTTTTTACGTTTTTGGTTTTTGGTTGAGTTCTACATGTTTTCCATACATTGAAGTCTCTTTGGAAAATTTGTTTAGCTGTTGATTGACGTTGGTCCTTCTATGTCACTGTAGTCACATAAATCTAGTGCAACAGTGTAATTTCCATGGGATTTAAGAGCCAGAATCTAGTGATGCCATGAGTATCATAGCTAAGGAAAGCCATGGAGGAACAACACAATTGTTGAGTGGTTTTTGTGTTCTTTTTTATTAATGGTTTTATGCTTTGGGTTGGAAAACTTTTAGTTTTTAAAATATGGTTTAAGTGAGCCTGACTATTTCACTTACAAGTTAAATGGGTTTGAGGTGGGTTGAAGATCATGACCCGTAACCCACCACCAACACTTTATCAGTACTTCTTATCATTTTTATAAATTTTGTATTAAAATTTTTATTGTTTCTAATTATATAGGTTCACAATTTAATATTTTTAAGTATAGAACATTGTTCAATAATATTTAAATAGTTAAAATGTTTAATTTATTTGTTTATCAAATTATATATGTTCATCTATTTTAGTTTTCAACTACTACAATTATAATAATATTTAAATAATTAGGTAAACACTATGATTTCACCGCTATAAAATAAAATGAAATAAGTTAATCCACTTTTATTATACTACAAAAAGTATATAAAATAAATTGTAAAAATAAAATATTCATAAGTGATTCAACCAACTAACCCACTAACCAGTGGTGCATTGAGCTAAGTTACAAAATTTTCGACTCAGCAAAAAGTGAGTTGGGTTTTAGCTTAACCCGTGGTGAGACAACCTCTTGGCTCACTCTGACTCCCATAATGTTGGATACTCATATTTATCTTAAATCAACATTATGTACTAATTGAAATTATTGTTTTTTTTTACTATTTCAACAATGTTTAGCCATTTGATTATGAATCAATAAACTACGAAAGGAGTACATGAGCAACTTATTTTATAAAGTTCTACAGCACATTAGGATAATATAGGTTTAATCATACAGATAGTCCCTATTTTTTCTTATTTATCACAAATACGTCTCTTGCTTATTTTTTGTCTTAATTGGGTCTTTATTTTTAAAAAATTTAACCAATTAGATCATTACTGCTATTTCTGTACTAACATTGTTAAAGAGGGTGTCACGTGTCAGTTTGTGATTTTTTTTTAAATATTTTTAATTATTATTATTTTTTAAAATATTTTAAAAAAATAGAAAAAAAAGTTATCACATGTCAAGCTAACATTGTTCCATGTGGAAATGATAGTGTAATATGATACTATAGTGTCACGTGTCATTGTCAGTGTCATTGTATTAGTCTTAATTTTGTCCCTTTATTTTTATTTTGTTTGGTCCTTATATTTTTATTTTGTCTTAATTTAGTTCTAATTTTTTTTTTTAAATTAAACAATTTTGTCTCTTCCCAAATTTAAACAAAATTTAATTTTTATATAAATCTTTACAAATATTTTTATTAAAGTTGATATTTTTATTCAAATTTTTAACAAAATTAACTTTTTTAAATTTATAAATATATTTGTAAAGATTTATATACAAATTAAATTTTGTTTGAATTTAGAGAGGAATAATTTTTTAAAAAAATTAGGACTAAATTTAGACAAAATAAAAATATAGGGATCAAATTGAAACAAAATAAAAATACAGAAACCAAATTGAGACTAATGCAATGACACGTGATCTCACAATGATACATGACACTATCAGTACTATTAAAGATAGAAAAAGTATTTATGAGATTAATCTCTCTTATGTTGATTATACACATAGAGTCCTCTATTTATAATAGAAGAAATATGGGTTAAGCCCAAAATACAAAATAAGAAATAATAATAAATTAACTAAAGATAAAAGATAAATATAAAATATAGATAATATACCTAACACTCTCCCTTAAGCTAGTGCATACAAATTGTTTGTACCAAGCTTATTACTAATACAATTCATAAAACTTAGTAAAAATATTTGCTTCTGCACTCATGTGACACCAAATTGCTAATGATTTGCAAGACGACATAGAAGACGAAATACCAACCCAAAAGACTCCCCTGAGCAACAAATCTCGGAGGTTGCTCCATGTAAATCTCTTCTTGCAAATCGCCGTTGAGGAATGTCACTAGTGGATAAAAAGATAATTGTTGGAGAGTCACCACAACTATAAATAAACTAACAAAAAACCATGGGAAAAATAAAGAATATATAGGCAAGTCAAATGCAATGGTGACAAAAGAAATGTCAGAAGAGACAGTACCGTGAGAAGCCATGTTTGAATAGGAGAGAGAAATCTAAGATTTTCTAATCAAGGCACCTGAAAAGGAAAAAGGAGAAACCTCGATACTCTGAATAGGTGTCTGAGAGGAGATGGGATGTGCAACAACACACGATGAACACGACCTCAACGCTTTGAATTACTACTAGACATGCCACCATGCACGACGAAAAAAAGGAACAAATCCATAACTTCAAAAGGTGCTGAGAGCGTGTAGGAGCTCCGATCGTCGTTAATGGCATGGTGGTCGCTTGGCCGAAACAATCAAAACCATTTGATCGTCGGTCAAAACCAGAACTCCTGTAGTGACAGCGATAGACGACGGTGACAGTAGATAGCGCCACCGCCGGCAGCGGCGATATAGTGATAGAGGCACCATAAACGTTTTGCTCAAAAGAACCTTAAGCTCTAAATACCATGTTAAAAATAGTGAAAAATATGTATCAGATTAATCTCCCTTGTGTTGAATATACATATAGTGTCCTCTATTTATAATAAAAGAAATATGGACTAAGTCCAAAAACAAATAAGAAATAATAACAAACTAACTAAAGATAAAAGATAAAGATAATATATCTAACGAGTGTCAATTCACATTGTCATTGTCATGTGACAAAATGTCAGTTTGACACGTGACCATTTTTTTTATTTAAAAAAAATTATAAAAATATTTAAAAAATTAAAAAAAATTAAAGCCAACAACCGCTGCCTAAAGCAATTCATAAAAATAAAAAATTAAAATTTCCAAATGGCAATTTTGAAATTTAGTACACACTTTTAATTCATAGTAAAATCGAAACATATAATGACACTGATTATCGAAAGAACCAAGGCTGTAGATGTTGTTTAGAAAAGTCAATTAATAAAATAATAAACTCAATAGTCATGTTTGAAAAACCTATGGTAATGGTTGTATAAAGAACCGAAGTTATAGACCAGTTTACAAAGGTGTCAAATAAAAATCTCAGTGTCATGTAAGGAATGTCAGATTTGCATAACCTTGTAGCAACAATTCTATAAAGAACCGAAGCTAAAGGCTCTATTCATAAAGATGTCAAATAAAATTCTCAGTTTGAAAAAAGGATGTCAGTTTTGCATGATTCTCAGTTTCAGAACTTAAAATATCATTTTTTTGAAATTTTTTTATTATTTGAAACCCTTCTGGTTTTTTTAACTAAAGCCAAAAGGTGCCTATAACTTTGGGTTTCCAGTGAATTAAAACCTATATGTTTGTAAAATTTGTAAAAATATCATGGTGTCGTTTTATGTTTAGGTTTCTTGAAAACTGAAGCTGAGTTAGAAGTCTAATTCTATCATATATTTTATTAGCATGATTCTAAAATAAAATTCATCTTCGTTACGCTTCTTTTTCTTTTCTGCTTATATTTACTTTAACTTAATTATTTTATATCTATTCTACGTCTGCTGTATTATACGGAAATGGATAGTTTCTGTGCCTTAGCGGATTAGAGTAAGAGGATTATAATGTAATCTTGATCCAAATTAATGCTGAATTGATGTACTCCTTTAGCTCTTCCATATATTATTTATATTGTGTCGTATTGAATGTATAATATTAACACCATATTATGTTTCATTTTGAACACTTTCATTCCTGTTAAGTTGGTAGTTATAGCACTGATAATAAAAAATGTTACTGAATTAATCAATGACATAGTTTTAAACATTGAAGAAATTTAAAATACAATAATACGTTGTAGAATCCGGGTGTGCAGATAAGAAAAGATGAGGATGGAAGAATAGTAATGGCAGACATTAGGTGGTAGAATCTAAAGCAATAATTGTGCTAAGGTTCATTGGGTGCATATATTCAGTGGACCCTGTCATGAATTTATCAACAATCAATCTATTTGCTGTCTCTGACGGATGGAAAGGGTCCCAAAAGGCATAGAGTTTCCTGTTGGGGCACAAGTTAGAAGCAGGAGTGCATAGTCCGATTCCATTGTATGCTCCTTGACCACAGCACGCAACTTTTGACGTCACAAACCCTGTTTATCAAACCAACATAAAGAGGATAATAAATGCTTCCTAATTCGAACATCACATTTCAGTTATTCATGATTAAACCCAGTAGAAGTTAGTTGACTATAATAAATGACCTAAATTAAGACAGTAACCATGTCCCTACACCATTTAACCTGATTTCTGGAAATCGGTCTATTAAGAATGGATATGGTAAATGCAATATTTCTGTGTTTTATTTGGGAGTATAATTTGAGAAATATTTGATAGTAGTATCAACTACGATAAGCAAGTATAATAAGAAGTGAAAGAGAGGTTAATAAGGTACCGTATGCTTGTGGATCAGTGACGAAATCCAAGTGCATAGCGAAAGCGTTTGCGGAAATGAAGACGTCGGAACCAATTTCAGTGTTGAGGGCTTGCAACAGTTGAACAAGTTGAGGATTGAACAAGTTAACGGCCCGTTGCAGCTCCGTCGCACATTCTCCGTTACGGCTATGCATCGCCAACTCTGCCGGCACGCAACCCAATGGTCCCGTTCCCGTCACCAGAACCCGTCGTGCTCCCAACTCGTACAGGTGCTGCATTAATCACGGATCTATTTTTTGTTACAACACAACATAAATATTTAAGGAAAGAAAACTTAGTTCATAATTTTTACAATAATAATCCATTAATTTTGGTGATATTTTTAATTAAATTTGTGTTCATTTTTGTTAATATATAAAATATTCAAAAATAAATTAATTTTTTAATTTTCGGTTTTATAATTTTTAATTGAGAGACTTGGTTATTATTTTCGTATATAATTTGTTTAATTGTTTTTATGCGTTAAAAGAAACATGACTTTATATAATTAATATAAGATGATAATATACATACCGAAAAGTGATAAAAAAAAAACTTTTTTTATTCTCAATAAAAACTTCATGAAATAATTCTTGATACAATAACAAAATTCACTTATATTTTAGATTAGTGACAACGTCAGTTTATATTATATAAATACTCTTACACTTTATAACGCATAAATATAAATAAACAAAATAACAAGAAAAAAATACTAAATATATAAAAACAATTACAACATAAACTTATTTCAAGATATATAACTTATAAACACTAACAAAATTGATTTAATAAAAACTTGCTTAAAAAAATATAAATTCATCATAAATTTAAAACTTAAATAAACTTCATTGTCATAACTATTATATAAATCACGTTAAAGATGAATATTGACCAGAACATCTTGTGGACTTATAAAAAAGTAATAGACAAAGATCTCTTGGAGTTTGTATAATGTTACAAAATTATTTAAATGAAATTGGGAAAGTGAGACGAAAAATTATTATAAACAAACTTACCTTCTATTTTATTTCTTTTATTTAATTATACCTTCTTATCCTTATTTCCACTCCCAAAATCAAATAAAAGCATAAACTCGTATGCCATTTTGGCTTAACATGTACAACTTGTGCTTGTCTTAATTAGAAAATTGGTTTTCCCCCATTCTGATATTTGCACAAAAAATATAAATGCAAGTTACCTGTTACTATTTTCCTATTTAGTTTTATATTTTATGCAAGTACTTCTTGGTTTTTTATGAGCAATAAATAGTATATAAGTAGATGAAACAGAATTTTTCAGTGTAAACTATCTAGCTAACAAACATTGATAATCACACAAAATATAGATTCTATCCCCTCATTATTCAACCATACTTCTAATTCAAAATTAAATTTATTGTAAATAACTCACTTCAGTAAATATCAATGTCAAAACAAACAATAATATCAATTGTCTTTTATTAACAAGAGTTAAGATTTTTATTAATCTTGACCACTATATATCAGTTACTTTAGTTTCTCGGCTCTTTATATTTGTCTCTTAAACTTTTTGTAACAATTTTTCAATTTCGTATTTTATTCTCTTTTGTTTCTATAATATAATAAATTCATCATGTGTAAATTATTTTAAAATTAAAAGACACATCTGCCTCCAGTACCGAAATTTAAAACCCTAGATTTGATGGCAATAAATAGAATCAGAATAGTAGAGTGAGAGAGGGACACCACGCATTTAGTATAGACTCACTCCTGCTCACGCTGCATCTTCAGTGACATGATTCCTGTTGCTTTTATTATTAATAACCAAAATGCATGCTGCACTCAACCACCAAATCAATTTCCTCATTTAACATGTTTGCCTCACAAACTCTACATCATCTATCATAACACAACATGATAGGATCATCTGTCGTGTAAATTATATCTTCTTTTATTATCTTCTGTAATTCTACTTTAAAAATTCATTGTTTTTTTTTTCTAACCATTCTTATCAAACAAATAACACGTTTACTTTTTTCATATTGCTAAGATATTAAATGTTATATTATTTAATATTTTTTTTGTAAAGTGTCGGGAAAATCAGTAAAAATATTGAGGACACAACCACTCAAGCATAAATTTTTCTAAGTCGCTTGATGCAATTAAGTTTTCTTTTTCTTCCTCTATGTTTTCAGCCATTGCTAGCCTAAGTCTTTTTAATGTCACACGACCACATGTCAGGGTGTAGGAGCAGACATTATGATTCAAAGAGACTAATATGCAACCACTTGTAGTCCGAGAATAAGTTACCATCAATAATTTTTTTTTAAAAATTAAATATATTTTTAGTCATGAAATTGAAATTCATATCTATTTTAATTTTGGGTTCAAATTTATTAACTACACGTATATTTATTTAACCATTCTTTATATTTCATGTTTGTTTTTAATCAAATCACTGTGTTCTCTCTCTTTGTCTTTAAAAACCACAAAAATAGTGTAAATTAGATGCTGATGAATAATTTTCAAAGAAAACAGAAGTAATGACATGCATTAATGATATAAACTTCATCTAAGTGTAAAATTGTGTAAAAAATTGTCAAAAAAGAAAAAAAAAATAAGTAATGACATGCATTAATGCAAGAAGAGTAGAAGGATGAAAATACCACAAGAATTTTACGATACTCTGAGATGATAAAGACAACGTAGTCTGGAAGAGCATATTGGCGAGATCTGGCAGAGAAAGGAACCAAAAAATAGTTGTTGACAAAATCATTGCCACCTAAGGTTATGAGAACCAATGCTTTGTTCACTAAATCTCGTGTTTGTTCTTCTCCAATTAGCGCAGCCACCCTCTGCTGATACTGTCTGAAATACGCCAATTGTTCTGTGATTCGGATAATGTTTATCTGCAAAATCAACATTCTTATATCATGATCTCATTGCATTCTCTTATTAATCAAGTAAATTATTGATTTAATTTAAAACAGAAGGAAGATAACCCTAGCCATATCGTTTTGAGTCCTTCAAAAAGTATATTTTTTCTTTTACCCCTATTATTTTCAAAATTAGATTATGTTGCAAAATAAGATATTACTTTTATAATATTATGATTAACACAGGCTAATGTATGGATGTGAAATTCACTTACAAACTGAAATCCTGTGTCATTGAGAATTCCTACTCCGGCAGAAGCAAAGTTTGCACCAACAAGCAGCTTTTCACCATTGAGCTGTGGACTCAAATACGGTAATGTGGGTTCTGACCCAATTTTCTCACCTAAATACATGCATCACACGGTTTATATATGCATATATACATCGCCTTTGATAGAATAATTAAATTAAAATATATATTAAAGAATAATTTAATTGAAATTCCAAAAGAAAATATGAAGTAGAATGAGAATAAAAGAATTTTAGATATGGTGAGCACTCAACTGATAAGGTCAGGCATGTTGAGGCCATTGGAGAAACGACCAGAGGCTCTGTGAGATGCAGAGTCAATGCCATAAGGATATGAATCGGCACGTGCAGTGGTGGCTAGGTAGTTGTTATTCCCATTATCCACAAGCGAATCACCAAACACGAAAAATGCCCTTGCCTCAGCTTGTTGAGCAACACTGCTCAAGCTCAAAAACAAACATAAAAATATAGATTTCGGAGAAACAACCATTTTCTTGTTTTGTTCCATCGGAATGTCGCCAAGAAAACCAGAACAATGTTCAATGCTATTCTAATCTCCTCCTATGACCTTGCAGCTTAACGTGAGTGTTAGGTGCCTTATATAATGCTCTTCATCATTTTATGTGCTCTTTCTTCTGACAAATTAAATGCCTTTGGCTACCTCCACTGGATAAAGAAATGGTCTAATTATTGTGGATTTTTTATTACCCTAGATGGTGTATTTCTTTTATAAAATTTATCAAAATGGCCAAAATGTTTAAAAACATATTTTATATATAAATTTATAAAAGTAGTGTCATTTTAACTTTATTTTAACTCGATTTTATAAGTAAAGAAGTTGTATTAAAATAACATAACTTTAATATAAAGTATTTTTAAGTTTTAAGTCTGAAATAATTTTAGATTAATATATTTTAAACTGAAATTTCATTAAGATAATTTTTTATTTTATAGTTCTATTTTAATAAAGATTATATTAAAAAGAATAATTTCAACTTAAAACACTTTAAATTAAAATCGTATCATCTTAATATAATTTCAATTCTAAAAGTATTTCATATTTTTATAGAAATCGGTCAATATCATCCAGCATAATTTTTTTAAAAGTTACCCATTTTAAAGAATTTCTGTACCTTAAAATTTTTTTTCACTGTCACGTTTACGGTAAATGTTTTAACTTTTAGAACAATTTACATAAATCCATCCTATATTCTAAATAGAGCTGTCAAAATAGGTCACGATCCGCGGTCAATCCGGCTCATTTCATGGCTTCGGGCCGGCTTCGATTTGAAAAAAATTTAATTTTTATGTGGGTCAGATTTCAACCCAGCTCATGCAGGTTGAACCCGTGGTAGACTGGGTTGGCCCACCAACCCACCTACTTAATTTTATTTTATTAAAATTTAATTTTAATTTTATAAAAAAATATTTATTATTTTTTTTTGCTTGAAAAAATTATTTAAGTTCTTTATTTTCAAAATTAATTAAACACCATGTTGGGAATGAAATTTGAGAGAAAAATTTGTTTACATTTAAATTATAAAAAGTTTGTAATTATTTTTATTTTAAAAAATTATAATTAAGTGAATCAGTGAACTAACCTGTTTACCCACCAACCCGTAGTGGATTGGGCCGGGTTCAGATTTTTCTGACTCACTAATAAATGAGCTGGGTTGGGTTAACTCACTAAGTGACAAATCCTTGGTGGATCGGACCGGGTCAAACCAAATGACCCGTTTTGACAGCTCTAGTTACTAGCCAACATATATATATATATATATATATATAAAGGGTTTAATAGGTTCGGAGGTCCTTATATTTGTGGGTTCGTTTCAATTGGGTCCTCCAATTTTGAAAGTGATCAATTTGGTCCCTAATTTAACAAAATTGAGTCAATAATACCATTTCCGTTAAATGCAATGGACGTCATTAACTTTTTAAACATGTGGTATGTTGAAGCATCCTTCAAATAAAACTGTGCCACCTGCAAATAAAAGGATGCCTCAACATGCCACATGTTTAAAAAGTTAACGCCGTCCATTATATTTAACGGAAAGGGTATTATTAACTCAATTTTGTTAAATTAGGGACCAAATTGATCACTTTCAAAATTGGAGGACCTAATTGAAACGAACCCACAAATATAAGGACCTCCGAACCTATTAAACCATAAATAAAGCCTATGTTCTAGATCGTCCTTGAGAAGATTCGGTGTAGACAAATAATGAAAAAGAAAATATTTTTCTGAAATTTCGAGATTAATATAATAAAAGGAAAATTTATCATATATGTTAGGATTAGATTTGTGAGTTTAGTCTGACGAAATAGAAATGAATCTGAAGATAAAACTATCGTTTTAAAAATAGAGTTAAAAATTGTGTATTTATTATATGAATTACTTTTGCCTTATATATCGATGTCCAATCACTGAATGTTTTAGCGTGTTGAACCGAACAGAGCTTGAATTACTTTTGACAGCGCTACTGCTTGTAAATGCAACGTGGCTTACAGCAATTAATAGTGGTTCTTGGACAACTTATATCCAGCTAAGATACTGCACATGAACAATAAAGCTGAATCAAGTGGCCTTTACATTTTTACTGCATCACAAGTACTTTTTATGGGAAAAATTCTGCTCGAACTCGGTGAAATTGCTTTTAACGCTGTTTTTCGACATTTTAAAGTTCTTTATAATAACAATGTTAGCATCCACAAGTTCGACAGCGTACGTAGTCTCCAACCATGTATGGAGATCTAAAACAACCGTCTTTCTAATACAGCAAACGGACTCAAGAAAACTCTGATAAATCAATGCCCATGGGTATTCATTTCGTTTGAAAAATTTAATCTAAATCTAAATAAGTGGATTCAAATTAAAATTAAATTTATATTTTCTAAAAGATTCTAATTAGACTTTTATAAATTTAAATTTAATAGTTAGACAACATTTTGAATTTAAATTCATGTTTAAAACGATAATTTAAAAGTTTATTAATGGGTTTGATATTAATTTTAAAATTGATATTTTCTCCAAATCGGTTTTAAATCTAAAGTATTCAAAAGTAATACATTTCTTCTAGAATTATTTCTCAGAATAAAACCTGTTTAAATATTTCATATTTCATAAAATGCATAATTAGTAATTAAAAATAAACTAACGTTTATATTTTTACACGCTTTCTGTAGAGTTGGGTGGAATATTTTCTAACACGTCTTAAATGTAAGTGCAAATAAAAATAAATGATATACTACATAATAGTTTTATCTCAAAATATGAGGATGCAAAATACATCAACCACTATATTTGGTGAATAAATGAACAACAAATATAAAAGTAGCGTGTATGTTTACTACATATTAATAGCTTTTGTTGGCTTGACTCAAAAGCTTATGCATAGGTTTTTGTTTAAAAAAAAGCATATACTTATTAAGAGTTGAAACAAATAAAATAATATAAAATATTTTTTCTCGTACAAAACCAAACACATAAAGCATGTGATATTATGTAATGACTAAGTTCAATACCTCAAATGATACATATGTGTATGTGAAATGCTTTAATGTGTCCGGTGTCTTTTTTTTTTAATGCTGTAAGCTAGTTTTAAACGCGTATTTAAATGTAGATGTGTGTTTATGCATTTATTAAAAGAAATTTAGAAATTGAAGAAATAAATAATAAATATTTTTAGTTTTATAATTAAGTTTTGAATAAAATCAATCTTAAAAATAATTTATAAGTATAGAAAATCAATATATTTATAGAAATATAAATAATACTTTATAAAAATAAAAAGAATAAAACATGTGTAAAAATTAAGTACATTATCTAAAAATATAAAGTATATGTAAAAATATGTGGAGTTGACTTGTTAAAAATAGAAATCATTGTATGAATATATATACAAATGTAATGTGTATTGTTAGATTTGTCTAATCAATGCATTGACAAACTCATTCAATATGTGTTGTTAGACTCGTCTAATTAGTATATGAACACACTCATCTAATGTATATTGTTGGACTCGTCTAATTAGAATATGGACAAAGTTGTGTAATGTGTATTGCAAAACTCGTATAATCTTAAAATGGATAGAGTCGTATAATGTGTATTAATATATTCATTTAGTATTTTATGAATAGACTCGTCTAATGTATATTGTTAGACTAGTCTAATCAGTGTATGGACAAACTCGTCTAATATATGTTGTAAGACTCGTTTGATTAATGTTGGACATACACATCTGATGTATCTGATGTGTATTCTTAAACTCATTTAATCAATATATGGAATGACTCATCTAATAGTTTTTTTTTCTATACTCATCCAATCAGTATATGGACAAACTCGTCTAATGTGTATTGTTAGACTTGTGTAATCTTTTTTATTATACTCATTGAATCAATGTTTGAACAAACTCATCTAATGTGTATTTCAAGATTCATCTAACCAATGAATGAACATACTTATCTATTGTGTATTAATAGACTTGTCTAATCTGTGTGTGGAAAGACTTGTCTAATTTGTATGTGGAAAGACTTGTCTAATTTGTGTATGGAAAGACTTGTCTAATGTATATTGTTAGATTCATCTAATTTATATTTGAATTACTTGTCTAATGTGTATTGTTTGACTCATTTCATTAATACATCGACAAACTTGTCTAATGTTTTTTGCTTTGCTCATCTAATTAATGTATTCCTAGACTTGTTTAATAATTTTTTATACTCGTGTAATCAATGTATGAAATTACTTGTCTAATATTTTTTGTTATACCCGTCTAATCAATGTGTAAAATGATTCATCTAACTTTTTTGCTATACTTGCTAGTGATTGTATGAACAAACTCATTTAATGTGTGTACTACTAAACTTGTATAATCCATGTATTGAGAAATTTGTTTAATATTTTTTTTATACTTTCTAGTGAGTGTATGCTTATAGTTGTTTAATAAACATATGAAATACGTAATCTAAGTTCTTTTGTTATACTCATATAGTTAATGTATGGACAAAATCTTTTATTGTGTATTGTTAGACTCATCTAATGATTTTTCTTATACTTGTCTAATGTGTATATTGTTAAACTCATATAATATTTTTTTTTGCAATATTTGTCTAGTGTGTTATTAAACTCGTCTAATCAATGTATATCTAATATATATTTCTAGATTCAAGAAATGACAATATAAATACATTACATTGATATATTTCAAAAGAATTAGTTTAATTGTTTTTACTTTCTGTTTCGATATTACCAAAGTCTTCAACTTTATATTTTGAAGTGAAAAATAGTAAAAAATAATTAAAACAATATAAAAAATATCTAATTTAAACATTTGAAATGAATGATTAAGTACAATATTTTAATTTATTATAACTTATTTGTGCGAATTTTTATGTATATACGATTAATGTTAACTTTTTTTATTAAATAAATATCAATTTAATTTTTAAATAATATAAATATGAAAATATTCAACAATAAAAATATTTATATTATAAATTAATATAAAAAAGATAAATTTATTTTTCTAAGACAAAATTATTATGTTACAATTTATTTTATGTTTCACTACAAACAATTTGTATTATTAACAAATGTATATAATTTTTAAATAATATTATTTTAAGAAATAATACTAAAACATATTTTTAAAATTTTATTTTATTAAATGATCAATTAATTAGAAATCACAAAAGGATAAAATTAAAAATAAAAAATAGTATAAAAAATTAATATTTTAAATATAAATTATTTTTATCTAATATGTTTTGTTATCTTGTATTCATTGTTAGAGTCGTTTAATAAATATATATATATATATATATATATATATATATATATATATATATATATATATACTTTTTTAATAACAATATAAATACATTAACCGTATATTTTAATTAGTTTGTTAGTTTTTACTTATTTTTGTTTTATTAAATTCACAAACTCTAACAATTTGAAGTTGAAGTTAAAAATAAATTCTTTGAAATAAACTACTAAGTACATTCTTTTAATTTTTTTGTGTGAAAAATATAATTATTTAAAATCAAATACGAAATTTTATGTATATATCATTCATAATATTTTTTAAATAATATTAAATATAATCATTTAAAATCAAATACAAAATTTTATGTATATATGATTCATAATATTTTTTAAATAATATTAGTTTAATTTATATGAAAATGAATGATCTGTCAAAATGTATTTTATATACTTTCAACTAAAGTTTATTTTAAAAAAAATGTTTATTTACTTGCGCATGTGAATTTTAATAAAAATATTTCATACTAAATATCACTACTTTTTCTTTTTTTGTTATTTATGATTACGATGAATAACTTTGGAATTGTATAAGACAGAACCAACTAATGTGATTTCAGAATATATATATATATGATCCCTTATGAAAGACATTTTCTTGAAGAAAGATAAGGTGAAGACTATAATTAAGATTAACATACTCTAAACGTTCCTAAACTAGGTCATGTCTATATGTGTCATATATTCTTTTAAGTAGGTCTACGAAAATGGTATAAAAGGTAAGACTATTCATTTATTTATTACTATGTTTATTATATCTGACAAAATTAATTGTTTCAACGTCAAAATATCTTTACATATATCTATCTTATCATTTAAGTTAGAGAGAAATCAACCATCTTAGACAAAGGAGAATTGAAGCTAAAAAGATATTGTAAGGATATGTCAGTTCTGAACAAAAACATGCGTCAATTTTAAGGTTTTTTATTTTTGTCTATTTTTACATTATTTTTATTTACTATCTTTGATTTAAATTATTTATATTTTATCTTAGAAAATAAGCATTTGATTTTAATTTCACTATGTTTAAAGTCCAAATATAAAGTATATTACATTTAATAATTTCTTTAACCAAATGAATTAAGTGACCTATAAATGCTCACTTATTGTTGTTTAGTATGTATATCCTAATCGTGTGTCATAGAAATATTTTTGTTAAGATTTGAGTACACTATAAATTCAACTTACAATATTAATCTAATATTAATCTACTGAGGTAGAGCATTAATAACTTCACATTCAGATTATTCAACTACTAAAACATTGTCTTCTCCTTTAAAGTAAAGTTGACAACACAAGTTTGGCAACTAAGCACATAAAAAGAATTCAATCCAAAAGATTAATCACATTAATTAAGGTTTTCCATTCTTTTTCTTGCTAAAAAGTATCTCTTAATCAAAAGTTATCATACGCGTAAATTAATTGGAATGGAATTTTACTTTCCTAAAACTAAGTTGAGACTAATCCTAACTTTAAATCTACTAAATGTCATTTATCACTCTCATGTGCATAATTTTGACTAAGAAATAATGTAGAGATGATTCTAAATGTATATATTTCGATCGTAAGTCTATTAAATAATATTATTAAGATTCATATTTCAGATATTATTTATTTTAAAGTTTAAAATTTTATATTAATTTTATTTTTAAAAAGTATTTAAAAAGAAAAATATATTTAAATTATTTTTAACCTTAATTCTTTAATAATGTAAATATATTAATATATATATATATATATATTTTTTTTTTTTTCTATTACCGTCTTTTAAATGCAACATGGCCTACAGCTAGCTGTTCTTTAATTCGGTTATTTGTTCACTTGCTTTGATTTGTCCTGTCATAAGGTAATGGTAGTTATTATTATCTACTTTTTGTTGGTCTTCAGAAGTTGCTTTTCCATGTATTGCTGGCCCAATGTACTGTGTGGTTCCACCAGTGATTTTATTGGATATAAATTCTCATCAGAAAATTTGAATAATGCATCAACGACGCAGATATCTATACTTCCTATAGTCCACGAGTAGCATTATTTTCCTCATATTTTTTTCATTTGATATTTTCATAATTTAAACAGGTTTAATAATGATGATTGAGTAAAAGAGGTGAACCAGGACAAACCAGTTTTTCAATTAAGAACCTCTTTCTTATAAAGCATGGTTTTGAGTTAGGTGGTGAAATTTATTTTGTTTACAATTAAAAAAAAAAGTTAATTGGTTTGAGTACCATATGTATCTAGTCCTTTTCCAACAATCAAATTCAAACTATACAACTTTATTAATTTATTAGTTTGATACATTTTCAAACATTTTAACATGAGTCTATATTAGGTAAATAATTTAAAAACATCTCAACTACCTCCGATACTTATAAATGATGTCGTTCCACTAAAACTTCAACAACGGAATGCATGATTCAAAACACGCAATTTGATTTTCCATTTATTTATTTGGATGGATGAATTTACTATTAAAAAATATTTTATTACAAAAACATTGTATAAAATAAAGAACAAGTTGTGACAAACTCTTGTTATGAAATTTGCAATAAAATATAGTCATTAAAAAGGGTGTCACAAAATGTATATAATTAAAGGGAAACATCACTCTGTCACAGATAATGACATAAAAAAATATTGTAATAAAATCACAATAATATATAAGGATTATATAAATTTATTTATCACAAATTATAGTGAGAATCGCAAAATTATTTGGCCACTTAAATAAGTATATAGTAGCCTACTACATTTATTTGGAAGAAAATATGAGGTTTGAAGCGTGTTGGAAACCTCACATCGATTAAAAAGTAAGACCAGTTTATAATATATAAGTAGGTATAAATATCATTTTAGAAATCAGTTTTGTGGAGTTAAGTTAGACTTAAAGTCCATTTTTTAACATGGTATCAAAGCTATGATTAGAATTTATTCTAACGATATTTGTTGTTTGTTGGGTATGTTGTTCTACCCGTTATCAGATCGCTATCGGATCATCCATTAATATTTAGTCTCATATTTGAGATGATGTTTTTGATTGAAGAGGTAAAACTATCGTTTAAGTGAGAGAGTTAGATATGTTAAACAAGAGATACAAGTTTGATTGCTTGAAAAGAAGACCTATAACTTATGCGGATGAGTGTGGTCATGTCACTTGCAACGACTGTTTAATGCTTAAAACAACATCCATTGGAATGGCCACATAAGAGTTGAATTAAGTAGGCTTATGCAGGGAGCTAAGTTGCTTAAACATGGGAGCTAGGTTGCTCAAGTGTGAAATTGAGCTGACTTAACTATTCCAGGTAGGTTACTTGAATGGGTGAATATTGTAGTGTATACAAAATACTAAGCACATTCTACTAATTAATATTTCACATTAATATTATTGTGGTTATGTATAATTCAATATAGTTACGTCAGGCTACTCATGATTACGGGTGAGTTAAATCTAAATTAGAATGAACTTAATTTTGTTATCAGCAGTTAATAATAATTAATATTATATGATTATTTTTAATTTATAAATATTCAATAAATTTTTTATTAAGTATATTCTTATCAAAAGAAAAATAATTTTATTAGACAACTTTTTATTAATGAATAATTATTTGTGATATTATATTTTGTTAATTTTAATAATTTTTTTGTGACAAATATAAAATTTATCACTATTAATTATATTACTAAAACACTAAAAACAATGTTGACTAAAATAAAACAAATATAATATTTTTTTGCCACTAATATATATAAAACTGTAATTTTTTAATAAATATATAAAAATAAATTTGTAAAACATTATTAATTTGTCAGTAATAATATAAACAACTATTAATTTATAAATATTTAATAAATTTTATATTAATTATATTTTTATTATACATTTTTTTTAGTTATCACTATGAAAATTATTTCTGATAAATACAAAATTAATCACAATTAATATGTAATAGTAACAATATTTTTATTGATCACTATTAATCGCATTTTCACAAGATAAAATAATGTTATCTTTGGAAGGAAGATCTCACATTCAAGTCTAAAATAACAAAGTTTAATTTTTTTTTCACTACTAATACAAATGTGTGTCTATATATATATATATATCAGCAATCTAATAAATAATAATCAAGAGCTATTAATTTATAAACTAGTAAGATGTATTTTAGTTTTTTAATAAACAAGTGACATTTTCTTTTCCATACTGTTAAAAAAAAATATTTGTAAGAATTTTTTTTTCATGAATAATATATTAATACTGGAAACAATTATTGTTATCACTATTTTTTTCTTGTCACAAAAGCTTATATTATTTTCGGAGATGTTAATTCTAGTAAGACTTTTTTTTTTCCAAAAAACAATTTCTTATTTTCATATTAATTTATATTTTTTATTCGATTCTTGAATTTAAAGATTATTTTTCTTTACCACACTTTTATTTTCCAATATTTCTATTATCTTTTAGAATAAATAACAGCCTCCAAAATCTATTTTTAAAATTTATCTATGATTCACTATTCTATTTTTTTCGATTTCGATTATAACACTAATCAACTCGTAATTGAATCATATGATGAATCATTTTATCTTTTGTTTCATATGATGAATATTACTTTTTGTTATCTTGATTTTCCAATGTTTGATGGTTATAAACTAATGTCATTTGGTCAATATAATTGGCTTGTATTGTTTAGTTCATGTCAAAATGAACTTGACAAAACTATGTTTAATTTTTTGAGCACATGATAGATAAAGTGTGAATATTTTAGGCACACGTTAACTTGAATAACAAAAAATACTTCTAATTTATTAAGAGACCAAAGCATTAGATTATGGACAACATTATGCATATAATCTTATAATAAACATTTGTTTGATTTCTCTACATTACCTATTGTCTTTTCATTTTATCCTAACCTTTGTTAAAATGCACACTTTATACTTTAATCTTTAAGAATTCTTCGATATTTTGTGATAAATATCCATCATAGAATTTAACAAATATAATGTTTAAAAAAACTCTAGAAAGATTCTCGTTGGACATTAAGATAACAACGTTATCTAGATGTGAAAGTGCACTTCTAAAAGTTCAAGGGGAGCAGAAGAAGAGCTTAATTAATGAAAACAAAAATGAGAATACCATGGAAAGCATAAAATCCGAATAGAAGTATGCATAAAGAACCAAAAAAAAGAAGAAAAAAATGAACAAAGATGGAATACAAGAAGAGGGAATAAGGAGCTCAAAGGAAGCATGCCACTTAGGGAGGCACAAAACTCACCAACCCAAGATGAGTGATGTTGCTGCCACTTGAGAGTTATCCTCAAGATAAGGTTTCAGGAAGAAGACACTCTAAAAAAAATAGCTCCTCACAAGGTGTTCAAATATAGTGTTTATCCTTAAAAATATTCAATCCTTACAATATTCTAGGAGAACCCCTTCTATAAGTGTGAAAAATGGTCTATTTACAAAAACATAAATCTAAGGACTAAGGTGAAATAATACAAAACAAAGTTCTAGAAACTAGGTTAACTAAAATAGGTGTCTTGAAAAGGAGAGAACCCTAACTTGGTGTCCAAGCCTCCAAGGTTGACCTTCTAGAAGAGAAGATTAATCTTGCCTTCCAAGACTATCCAAAATAGGCATTAGGCATGATTGTCTCTAAGGGTGAGGTTATCTTACACTCTAAATAGTATTATCCTCCTCCAAGTTGGCATATCTTTGAGTTTCTTTCATCCATCATCTTTTGATCCTCCCCACTCAAGTTAAATTGGAGACATTGTTTCATACTTAAGTGGATGAGTAAACCTCCATAATCACTTGATAGTCATAATTGGATTCAACTTGGTCTTCAAACTCTTCGTATCCTTTCCATTCCCTTGCACTTTACCAGGTTGGACTTTCTTAAGGAGGATGTATATCTACCACTGACCCCTTCAGTGCAACTCAACTTCTTCCTTAAACTTTAGAACACATTGTCAGTTCCTGTTTTCTTTGCATGGTGCTCCATTATCACTACAACAAATGAAATGTATTTAGAATTAGCTGTATAGTACTTCATACTCAGCATATAAGAATAAACTTACAAGTCATGTCACCCACAGGACGTGGAGACATGTATATTTTAACTATTTCCCTAGTCGGTAGGCAGCAGGGAAGTTGAATCAGGATACTTAATATTCTTTTATCCTTATATATCATGTTATGCTTTGACCATTCTTGGTACCTAGTTAGATTGTTGGTCTAGTAGAAAGGGAATTTAGGATTGCCGATCACATCATAAAAATGAGAACGCCCCTTATCGGATAACCATTACTTTGAGAAAACCATTTTTAAATTTCTTGAAAGACTGGGTATAAGAACCCAACAAGCATGTCCTCACTTGACTCCCCAATGAAAGCCAAGTAACTAGATGCTAAGGACATGTATTATACAAATGTAAGAAGTACCAGTGTAGGGTCTAACCCCAATTATTTACATACAAGCTATAATGTTGCATGCAACCCCACTTATTGGTGTGTAGTTAGGTAAGAGCCATATTCAAAATGTGTAGTACCCCATTGTGAACTTGTCAAAGGGTAAGCAAACGTGTAGCTAAATGAAAAATGCTATGTATACATAAAAGAAATTTTTGGGATGACCCTATCGTCCATGGCAGACATAATTTATTGAACTTGTCCTCTCATAAGTTATTATGTCTTAGAACATGGCCCCTTCAAAGATATATATACTATTTAACCATGACCTCAACATAGATGACCACTTAAACATTGATGTATACATCTTAACCTTTGGGTCTACCCACTCGTATCTTCCCCTAGGTGGCCACATAGACTTGGCTACCTCATTGAAAGGTTCCTCTCTCATCTCAATATTCACTTCTCTATTAAATGGAGATACCATTAATGGATCACCACACAATGACTTACTACTACTCAGCTCTAGAATATCCCTAATATACATACCAAAACTACTAGATAATGACATATTTGATGCTATGTGGAAATTAGATCATTGGTTACTCTTGACACAGATACTAGTACCACAAGAATAAGTGCTACAAGAACTTAAATGAGTAATATGGTTTCACTATTTATAAATTTTTTTGTGACCCGTCACCTCCTCCTCTTCAATCTTAACCTTTACATCATCTAAGATTTAACGATCAAGGAGTAACGAATATTGCACACTTCTAAGTCTAACACCCATCAATCAACCCTCTTTGTCGACTGCACTTCTCGAGGTTTGGGGCTAGTATACTTATAAGGTTACATAGTCAAAGAAATACAATTTTTCTTCATAAATGGAACGAGAGCCAAAGGCCAACATCCTTATAACTAGTGCATATCCTACTATCCGACATCTGTGGAATCTTTTTATAAGTCTTTGACATATAACATGTTAAAGCTTGAGGGGCTAATGTACTTCACACGTCCAAGTACATCTCAACCATGACCTATTTATGGCTGAGTACATGTTGGCTTATTGGATCGACATGTATTCAACCAATACATACTCGATTGTGACATATTTATATCAACAAGATCGATTGACAATGATAATCCACAATTTATATAGGAAATAAAGGATTACTCCAAGATTAACATATGATTAGGCCATGTGGTCCAGACCCATCTAAGTAAGGATCATGAACAATATTAAATATAACATGTACTACAAGATATATTAATTAAATTTATTAATTAGTGCATATATTACCATATGATGCTTTTGGCTTACTTGAATATCATATTGCTTTCCATAAGCATAACTAGGAATGACAAAATTACATGTGTCCGTGGTTATCCGCAAATAAAATCCATGACGAACAGTTGATACTCACGGATAACGGGTGACAAGTATTTTAATACCCACTTATAAACGGGTCCGGCGCGATTATTATATTACTCGTATCCATGAATATTTGTTATCCGCAAAAGAAAAATTAATTTATATTTTATTAAGTTAAATATAATTAAAATTAAAATTATTTTATATTTTATCAGGTTAAATTTAATTAAAATTAAATTTTAATTTATATTTAATTTAATTTAATTTATATTTTTTTTGTAATTTTATTTAAATTTTATTTTAAAAATTTATAAAATATATATTTTTTAATATTGATGAGCGCGTGGATTTTAAAATACCTATAGATATCTTTTAAACTAGACAGTTTTTTTTTATTGATCAAATTTTTTTGGAATTGAGAATATTAAGAGAATATATTCCATCTTTGAAAAAGCATATTTTTTAATCTTAATAAAGGTGAATACCTGCATGTTTCCTGCTGAATAATTTTACATATATTAAATTGAACCTTATTGAACTTTCATTTTCTTTAATAACTAAATACCTTTCCATCTCATATTTACAAAATTACATATATATATATATATATATATTTAAATATTAAAATTGTTATTTTTCTACCTTTTTATCAATTACTTATAAAAATAAAAAAATTGTAAAGTAATAAAGTAACTTTTATTTTTTATAGAGACGTGAATACACCTAGGTGGAAGTATACGTGTTTTCTAGTATAGTATACATTAAAATGGTAGTAATTATATGATGAAAACTGCATCAGTCCAGTGCGCGTAACTGAAGAAAGCGAGACAAGGGTAGAATTGCAATTAAATTATATTAACTCAAACCTCCCTTTGAAAGTGCTAAAACATGGGTCAAAAAGTGCCGAAACATTTGCGCTAGTTTCCTCTGTCTTTTCTTTCTCCACCTTAACTAACCTCACACAGATGGAACCAGAAGAAACCGCCGCCACCGCCGTAGACGGAAGTGGTGACGAGGGACTGCTGTTGTTAGAAGGCAGTGATGTCGGCGGTGGAAAGGACAGAGTGAAGGGCCCTTGGTCGCCGGAAGAGGACGCCATTCTGAGTCGTCTCGTGAGCAAGTTCGGCGCCAGAAACTGGAGTCTCATCGCACGGGGGATCAGTGGAAGATCCGGCAAGTCGTGCCGTCTCCGGTGGTGCAACCAGCTTGACCCCTCCGTTAAGCGCAAACCCTTCACCGGTACGTGATCGATATTGGTACTGTGGGTTTGAATTTAAATTTGACTTTGTTTTTGTTTGATTTAATTTTAATGTTTTAGAATTGACCTTACGAATGGATTGAATTTTTATCGTAATGTTTTTGTGTATGATCTTTTGTTTTTATAGTTTAATGGGTTATGTGGTTCTTTTTTGACTTTGCTTGGACATTTGGATTTGCTGTGTGCATTATTGTTTCTTAATGGATAAATCCTGCCTTTTTATCTTCTTGTTATTTCAAGAATTTTCTTAGTGTCATATTGAGATGGTGATTGGTTAGTATTATTTGCTATAGGGTATAGCTATTACTCGCTGACTGATGCTGTGCCTGTGAGTATTAATGGCTATAAGGTATCTGCGATTCTTGATATTGTGGGAAAATGTGGTTGTTGTAGCCGTAATTTCAGTCGCAATGGCTCAACGTTGAGAGAAAAACCTTGACATTGCCGCCATGGTTGTGGTTGCAGATTTTTTTTACAACCATAGTAATCCGTTTTCTTTTTATTTAGTAATTTTTTTTGAGGCCAAATTCTTGAAACGTTAGATTATTTGGTAGGCCTGTGTATATATTCGTATGATTTAGTGAGTTAGCTAAAATGATGTTCCATCAAGTTAAATGAATAAATTTATGTCTAGGAACCTTAGCTCAAGTAGTACCAATCTTTTTGGAAACTACACCTTAAATGTGATAAAATTTATAGATTAAAGAGAAGCAGCACTTCATGTAATGGTTTACCGAATCACAAATGGAGACCAAAGAAGTGAACCATCCTTCCAAGGTACCCCTTATACAACTGAGCAGCTGCTTCAGTTTCCAGAATTAATGAATATGCTTTCTCTTCTACCAGAGCCAAGGCCACAATCTTATAAACTTTAGCAGCCCAATCAATTCTATTACAATAACTAGCTATTCTCTGGGACCTATCAATGTCAGTTGCTTCAAGTTCAACCATGTTGGCTTTTCTACGGGCTAGTAATTGGGGAACTTGTTTTGCCCCTTCTCACCAAGATTACCAAATCCTGCATTCATCAGTAAATCCATTTTCCATAAGGTACCTAATCTTTTGTACAAGCTTCAGAAACGACCTCTTTAGAACCTTTGAGCTGTCACCTGTATCACATTTATCCACATCAGATCTTATGTCTTCTTTCTCAAGAACTCAAGCAAGTGCCCTGCTTAACCTGCAAGTTCATGAATGTGAGTTGATGGTAGGAGCTGGATCAGAATCATAAAGAAATCTGCCTTTACTGGAAAAGAATAAGGGAAAAGACAACAGAATTTTGAGGATCTGCACCTCCCAATGCCCGATGACCAAAACTCTTCTCAATTGACAAGACGGCTCTTTTTCCATCTCTCTTATTGATAGGAATTGTGATTTATTTCTCTATTTATCCCTGTCGCAACTAACTGACCAATAGAGCAGATTGACAATAAAATGTTGTTTAACGGATGAACCTTCAGATTTGGTTTCGTCTGTTGTACTTTCAAGAAATTCTTAACCTTGGGCTACCCACGCACTCAGTTTCCGCCATGAATGTTGGGAAATTAAATCTTTTTGGCCCAAGATTTTTTACTCATCTCAGAAGGACTCATAATTGTCTTACTTTTATGATTCTGTTTTCTCCTCATTTACTCTTTTTATGTCTTGTGAAGCGTATGTTCTATTTCTTCATTCAGTGTCACCAATAGTGGAATTCCTTCATTACCAACCATCTTTTTCTGAATCTTTGCCGAACTAGCGGACACGAGAAGTAATTTGTAATAATTGATTCCGTGAAGAACTTCCCATTGTTCTTCAAGGCTTCCATTCTGTTTTCCTTGTCATCCTCAAGTATGTTGCTTGGATACAGGTATATTTTAGGATTTTTTAAGAGATAAAGGGTATGGTACACCTTTAGAAAAATTTGTTATAGAAACTGGATCCAAAAACTCTAAAGGGAAGGAACTCTCAAATGGAAAAATTAGAATTCTGTATAGAACTTACAATGTACAAAAGTTTACAAATACAATATCTAGCACTTCAAGGGTCCAAAACCTCCCACTAACAATCCTATTTTCTCCTTGTCTCCCCAAGACTCAAAAATAGACATATATATACCTAGCTTCCCCTCACAACAACTATATAACCACTAATTGGTTTGTCGGATGCTTGAATTAAATCAATTGGCTGTATTTTTTACCCTTATATCTTCTTTCATAGACCTTCGTAATAGGAGGCCATATCCTAACAATGTGCATATAAAAATAATATAGTTTTATATGAAAATAACTACATTAACAAAAGTTGATAATTCTATCCTTTTTATCACGGTCTCTGCGCATCTTCATCTTCCTTATTTGATCTGTTGTCATGGACAAATCTTTCTTCCTTCCTCACCGCTAATTGAATTTGCACCTTCCTTAGATAACTTTTTGTTTTTCTTGAAATCACATAACATTTTTTTTATCTCTTTGATGTCTGGGAGGTTATGTTTCAGAATGGCCAAATCCATCTTCACTTCCACATACACTTTTCCTTGATCGCTGAAAATATTTGCTTCTACACTCAAGTGACACCAAATTGTTAATGATTTGCGAATATGACATAGAAGACAAAATATCAACTCAAAAGATTTCCCTAAGCAACAAATCTGGGAAGTTGCTTCATATAAATCTCTTCCTACAAATCATTGTTGAGGACTTTGACAAAGAAGATTACCATCAGTAATGGACAACGACCAACGGTGGCAAACAACAACAGACATCAAGGACTAGATTTCCATTAGTAGCTAACTGATGAGTGCATATTGATGTCCTCATGTAGCCTTTAATATTAGATTCTTAATTCATACGCTATTGTTGAGGCGATCAAATTAATACTACTAAACTATAGCAACTTCAGTATTGCTAAGATATAAGCCAACAAAATAGAAAGGGTAAATTCAATCATAAGTTGTTTTCCAACAAACACGGAATTGATTCTTAACAAATTAGTTTTTATAAAAGCTATACTAAAGGGGTTAGTAAAATAATAAAGAAGATAAAGATAAAAAAAGATTAAAGAACAAAGTAACAAAAGATAGAAAGAAAGAAATTTATAAAGAGATTTAAAAAGATAAAAACAAATATAAAGAAAATAGGTTGATTTCACTACTTTTTCAAAATAGGATTCACTATTGGTTATCTAAAGATTATTGTTCAATTAACTATTGTCTTAGATTTTCAAATTAATCAATGTAAATTCTCAATTAATTTGTTGGCGTTCTCACTTTTAACCAAAGTACATTCTCAATTAAAAGCAATAACTTTGTAGATTAGATAAATCATAGTAAATTTAACCAAAGTACATTCTCAATTAAATATTACTATGCCTAATCATGTCTATTCTTTTACCTTTTATATCAAGTAAAAGCTAATTAACTAAAGTACATTCTTGATTAATTCTTGTTAAAGTTTTTACTACTAATCAAAAAGTACATTCTCAATTAATGGCAAAAACTCATTCAATCATATGAAAGTTTTCTGACTTTAATCAAAGTAGATTCTCAATTAAAATTAAAAACTCTTGGACTCATAAGATTGATATGTTATGTAGATTTGAGACCATGCTAAATTGCTATGATGTAAAAATCATTACTTTTACTTGATTAAGAAGCTAAAGACATAGATAAAAATAAATCACAACAAGAATCAAAAGAACAAACAAATTTATTCATCTAACCTCAGAATCTAGTTAAGAAATTACAGTACAATCAACCCTAGAGGCTTAACATTCCATGGAATGATGAAATAACATGAAAATAGAAGAATAAAGGGTGGAGAACATGAGAGAAGAGAGAGAGGACGAAATTTGAACCCCCCAAAGGGTTCCTAAGCTCTGCTAAAGTGTTTCCCTAGGTCTCTTTATATAGAAATTGGATTAGGCTTTGTTTCAGGCTTTTCTGTTGTTGTAATCTTCTTTATGATAATGCAATCTTCTCCAATTATCTTCTAAATAATCTATAATATTCAAAATATATTTGATTGTTGTGTAGATCTAAAAATATTTGAGAAGATATTTGCTAGACTAAAAAAGATTTGGCAAATATTATCTTTTTTTAACAAGTGGACTTTAAGCTTAACTTAACCCCATAAAACCGGCTTGTAAGGTGAGGTTTGCACCCACTTATATATTATATATTTGTCTTATCTTATCTCTAGTCGATGTGAGACTTCTAACACACGCTCTCACGCTGAGGTATAAACACCATCTCGAGCGTGAGACTAGACATTAATGGGTGGTCCGAGAGCGACCCGATAGCGAGTGGAACAATATGCCCAACAAACAACAAATATTGCTAGGATAGGCTCTAACCATAGCTTTAATACCATGTTAAGAAGTGGACTTTAAGCCTAACTCAATCCTACAAAACCAGCTTGTAAGGTGAGGTTTGCACCTACTTATATATATATATTATAAATTGGCCTTCTCTCTAGTCAATGTGGGACTTCCAACACTTTTGATATTTATTGATATAGTTAAATAAGGTAACTATTTAACAATATCAAATAAAACATCTTAAGATATGTTTTTCCCAATTTATCTTTAATCATTAATATTTATCAATTATCAAAGCCCTTTTGGTAGAGAAAACCGCAAGATCCAATTTTTGTTGCCTATTCCCTCCTCTTAGCTTAGCCAAATTTCTTCACTTTTTCATATTATGCTTGGATTGACTTCTTGTGGTCTTGATTATTTGTTATTCTTGGATTTATCTTTAAGGTGTCATGAAACTTTAACCAATTTATTTTCACACCTTAATGAGCTCAACTTAGCTGCAGCTGCACTAACACACGTCAACATATCCAAAAAAACATTTATGCAACGAAAAGCTATTTTAAACATTTTTTTGTATCTCATGCTAAATAAACCCAATTATAACAAATCCTAATTAAAATGTTCTATTAAAGTATAAAAACCAATTAAGAATCCAGTATTAAAGGTTAAATGAGGGCATAAATATGCACTCATCACTAACGAATGGTGACCTACAATGCCTGACAGTGATAGACTATAGGGACTAGATTGAACCACATAGAAACAGACTCTCCCTCACGGTGAACGACGGAAATGACAGCGTCGATGACAGACAATAAAGGTGGAAGATTTGGCTCTTCAAGAGAATGATCTACTTTATTCATCAAAGCACCTAGAAACAAACTCCCCTCATGGGAAACGACAGTAGACAGAGGCAGCAGACAGTGGACGACAGTGAAAAAGACACTGTAGTGAACTGAAATTAGAAGAGTAGAACTCAGGTACTCAAACAAATGTGTTGAAAGAGAAAATTCTTAGGACAGATCAAAACTGTGTTGTGAGCTTGAATTTAACTTACATTCTCCTTTCATAAGAGCAAGAATAAAACTCAAAGTGTTAGACAAGGACCAACACAAGCAATGGAGCATGTGGGTGAGTTCGATAAAAAGCGATAAACCTTACTACGGCTTAACATACTTCAAATAATCGTGAAAGAGAGGAGTACTTTTTAGAACATAAGACACATGTGGTGCTTGAGAATGAGGCTCGTCAAAAAGTTTGTTTTCAATCAATTTCCAAGAATAACTTTAGAATGACAACATAGCACTTGTAGTTATTTTCTTCAGTAAATGATGTGTGATATCATGATGCCAATTGTAGTTGGTGATATGAAATTGAAGGCTGCGTTGAGGTTGACGATTGAAAGGAAATATAAACACTCGGTCAATTTTATTGAAGAACAGTATGGCCAATACCTGTTGTACTATATCTAAGCTTTGACCTGTTGTGAATTTAATTTATATTAGTTATTCCAGTTATGTTATCACAAGTAGTATTCTGTCTCATTCATCATACTTTTTTTCTGGAAGCACATACTATAATATATTCACTTCACTGATTGTTTTTATATCAACATTTGTTGCGTTGTCTTAAACAACTTCTGGCTTAGAACAACTTTTTTTCTTTGAACAACATTTGTCGATAAATAGGACAATTTCTTTTTTTGTGAGCAGATATGCTCAGCCAGGTACAAATTGTAAGTGTCTACACTATGTGATGATTCGAGGCATAATAAATCCATTATTCAACAAACATGCATTGCATTGAAATATGTTTGTAATGTACCTCACACTGCAAGTACTGTTGTGTCCTACACTAGAATTAGAGCTGTCAGTTTTTTTTAAAGCCCCAAGGCCGACCCTGGCCCTTTTATATTTAGCCCCATTTTTGTTGGCCCATACTTTAGGGGGCTTTTTCAAAGCCCCTGACCCCCCAAACCCCATCCAGATGGGTTGTGAGTGAAGTAGGGCCAGGTTAGCCCCCTGCCCCAAAACTTGCGACTATTTCCATCTTCTTCTAAACATCACTTCACTAAGCTTGACGGCCTCCCTTCCCCTCCCTCTTGCCGCCCCTCCCTCCACCTCCTCCCGCCGTCTTCCTCGCCATGATGGACCCCAGAGGAAGCCTCCGCCCTCATCGACTCCTACCGCGACAAGTGGTCCTCCCTCGGCCGCACCAACCTCAAAGCCACCCACTGGCAAGAGGTCGTCGATGCCGTCACTGCCCAGTGCCCCAACGCTTCCCCCACTGCCAAAACCGTCGTCTAGTGCCGCCACAAAATGGAAAAACTCCACAAACACTACCGCACCGAAATCCAACGCCTCCGCTCCCTCCCTCTCCCTCGCCTCATCAACAACTCCACCACCGCTTCACCCTCCTCCTGGGTTCACTTCAAATCCATATATTCCATGGAAAAAGGCCCCAACAAACCCCACACCGACACCACCACCTGGTTGGAAGACTCAGCGCAAGGTGAATGGTTTCTTTAGATGGTTCCTATAGCTTATAAGATAAACATGTTGGATCAGTTGGGTGCATTTATCTTTTCCAAATTTATTTTCCCCTCTATCATGCTCTTTATGTTGCACTATAGTTTACCAATTAAGCACTTTTTTCTATCCATGATGTTCTAAATAAAAATAATAATACTTGTTGAATTGAAAGTGTTGTCTGTTCTGTATTTTGGTTGATATTGCAGTTTCACATGGAATAAAGTTGTTGTATTGTATTCAATCTTGCTCCAGTTCTACCGTTTCCTGAAAAGATGCAAAGGGTCCAACTTTTTTTGGCTCATGTCTCTATGCAAAAGATACCCTACTTGTCTCAAATGGCCTTTCTAGATCCACCCTAATATCAGTATAAGGGTCTAATAATTAGTTTCTATGCAATTATGCAAAATTTTGAATATAAGTGCAGTTTTGGTTTCATGCGTTGAATGCTGCAGGAACAATTTGAATCCAGTCAGCTCGTTTAACTCCTAAGAAAAAAATGCCTACAGTTTTATCTACAATTCCAACAGACTACGTCAAATTATTTCTGTTTATTCCTAGTAGTTGTGAAAAAAACTATTCTTTATGCAGATATATAGTGAAAAAAAATGCAGCAACATGTGAGATATATATAAAATTTGTAAGTGATTTTGCTATTGAAGTAAAAATATTGCTGAAGTTTTTAAATTTGATGTGAGAAGACAACACCGACTACTAGTGAGTTAATTAAGAACAAAAAGGGTACATCATTACAGATGCAGAATCACATGGTTGCAGTGATAAAATAGTATGATAATAAATAGATAACCCTGTCACTTTTATCTAAAATACAGGTTCAAGTAGGCCACAAAAGGAAGCACCAATGCTTGTGTCTTTATTGGGACTAACCAACAGTTATCTTTGTATTTACCAATTGTTTTATAAATTTTTTGTTTCTCTGTTTTTCATCTGTATCTTGATCATAATTTTTTTTTCTCTACATAAAATTTGGTAAAAAGGAAAGCCCATGGGCTGGCCCTGACCCACAGGGCTTTGGGGGTATTTAGTCCTATGGGCTTTTTTAATAAAGGACTTTTTTTGGCCCTGTGGGCTTTTTTGGCCCCAACCCATGTGGGCTAGAGCCAAGTTTTATTATTGGGGCTTATTTGACAGCTCTAACTAGAATTGTGTGATATATTTGTTTAGAAACTACGAGGTATCATCTGTCATGTCGTATCATGCCACTCCTAAAGATATAAGCTTGCAAAATACAATTCTTTTCAGATGAGGAGGACAGAATCATAGTTGCTGCTCATGCAATCCATGGTAACAAATGGGCAGCCATTGCCAGGCTTCTACCCGGAAGAACGGATAATGCCATTAAAAACCACTGGAATTCCACTCTGAGGCGTCGGGGAGTTGAACTTGATAAGATTAAATTAGAATCTGGTAACTTCATGGAAGATGCCAGCTTGGAGAAAGCAAAAGCATCCTCGGAAGACACTCTATCATGTGGGGATGTTTCTTTGAAATCCTCAGAAGGGAGAGATGTCAGTTCTGTAGATATCATGGATGATAAATCTGATGGTAAAGCACAAGCTGAGGGCCAATTACACCACAAAGTCAAGGATCCACCTACCCTTTTTCGGCCAGTAGCTCGTGTAAGTGCTTTCAACGTTTATCACTCAAATGATGTTATACAGCCTTCAACATCAATTCAAAGACCTGTGCCGAAGCAAGGTCCCATTTTACAATCGTCAAGACCAGATATGGAATTTTGTAGAATGGTTGAAGGAATTTGTGGTGATCAGGCAGTACCTCACCAGTGTGGCCATGGTTGCTGTGCTTCTCCAAATGGTAGAAAGTCCGAAAGCTCTTTGTTGGGACCGGAGTTCATCGAATTTTCTGAACCCCCATCTTTCCCAAATTTTGAGTTGGCTGCAATTGCTGCAGACATCAGTAACCTTGCTTGGCTTAAAAGTGGATTGGAGAATAGTAGTGTGAAAATGATGGGAAACACGTCTGGCAGTGCAATGTCAAATGGATCTCGAATACATATTGGCCATTAGATTGCCTAATAAATCATCATTGGTCCTCAGTGAGTACTGGATAATGGGCATGATGCAGGCTAAGTGATGATTGTCTGTTTTCCTTGCAAATGTAACAAGGCAACCAAAGTTAAGTGAATCGATTCTGTGATGTAAATGGATTCACTAGGTAAAAGTAGAATGTGGGATTCATGATTTCACGGAACAATTTTATATTTTGGGATTGACTGATTAGGTACTACATGATTTTGAAACTAACAAAAATTACTTGCATTTCTATCTATTTTGAGTTCCTGCTCTTGTGCGTACTTTGTAACTGTGAGTGAAACAATGCCGAAGGTTTTATGATTATTTTCTGCTGCATGTCGCCAAGGTTTTAAACTTTCTAGATGTTTTTATCCTCTTCCTTGGGAAAACTTTTAGCATGTCCAATTAAGAGATGTTTAAGGGTTGCTTGCGGCAACTATTCTTCTGGAGGGATTTCATGTGCTTCTATGCTGTTTCTTTTAGCAATTTAGCCTATAAATGAAGTCTAAATTTTATAAAATGAAATGTAAATTATGAATAGTTTGAAAGTCCTTAAAGTGTAAGTTGATGAATAATAACGTGAATAAGTAAAAATAACAATATATATTATCTTTGTTTAATTATGTAATATTCAATGGTAAAATTGTGCCCTATTTTCTCACATAATATCATTCTTTTGTACATGACAATATCTAGGTCATACATCTAATCATAAATGTGTTCAAAGGTATACTCGTTAATCTCTTGCATATGACAATATCTAGGTCATACAACTAATCATAAAACACTTCACTAAAATAACTAATAACTCTTTACTTATACAAAACTAAATAATTAATCAAAGTTATAACATTAGGGAGCTGTTACCTCTTGTACCACATACGCATGTACATTCATGTAACACATGTAAGCATAAAATAGTTGTAAAAAAATAATTTTTATATTTTAAAAAAAAAAAAAATTAAATAAATATAAAAAATTTATGTGAATTAAAGTATTATTTCTATTTTTAAAATGTCTATTTTACCCTTATGAATTTATAATATATTATTACTTTATTTTTTCTTCTTTCTTCTCTGCCTCTATCTCCTGAACTTTTCTTCGTCCTGAGTCTTTGATGATCATTAAAGCTTTATAAGCTTTGCAACAAGGTTCTTCACTTATTTAATAGAGGTATGAGTACTTATTTAGTAGAAGTATGAATTTTGGATTGGTTTTGCTTGTCGTCGGTGGGGTGAGTTCAGGAAAATTTATTTATGATTCTTTTAACTTTTCGGATTTATGGATCCGGAATATATTACTGAATTTGAAAAAGATATTCCGAAGTGATAAATCTGGAAAAGGTTTGTGTCTGTATTACTGAATCTGAAAAAGATATTTCGAAGTGATAAATATGGAAAAGGTTTGTGTCTCTGCTGTATTTTGAGACTACAAAGAGATTAGGTCACAGTTTGAAATTCAAGCGTGAGTTTAAGTCCTACGTTGGATATATATGAGAAAGTAAAGCACTATATAAAGATGAAAGACCCTTTAGCCGATTGTCTTAAGGTTTTGGGTAAAAAGTGGTGTCAATCCCTTATATGGTTGGACTCATATCTCATTGGTGTTTGTGTTTTCCAGTGAACCTCCTCCTTGATAGACCCAATAGTGATATCAGAGCACCCTCACCAACCTGCATGACAAACATGATCCACGCGCATGAGAGCAATCCTACTATTTCTAGTGTGTCTTTTCCTTCCATTCTTCCTTCCCAATGCTACAACTTTCTCTCCTTACCTTGCTCGTTCTTATTCCATCTTTTCTACTCTCTTCTCCACCACCTACATGCCCATCTCCTGTTTACCATCAAAGTCATGCAACATCAAATTAAAACACAACCACAACCATTGAATCATCATATGCAACATTCTTTTTCGAACTGTTTAAGAGTTAAACTTATGTGAACATGACCGATTTATGTGTCTTGCTGAGATGATAATTGGAACACAGAGTAACAAAAGAATGAAAAATGCAGCAGCGTAGAGAGAAGTCCTCCTCATTGTTGTTGTGTGGGAATTTCTGAGAAGTTATGATGAGTTTTGAGGTGCATTTGTATAATATAATTAAAATATAAAAGAGGGTGTATGTAGAAATTGAAGCGGTTCACAGGATTGTGCAAGAAGAGGTCACATGAAAGAGGGTGCAATGCAAATGCAAGAAGGTGTTGTAGGGTGGCAGAAATGCAGCCTCAACTTTGCTCTTCTATTTTCTTCCTATTACTGCATTTTACCACTTAATATTGATGTTCATGTGCATTTCGGCTAATAAATTTAGTACCCTAAGCTTTTATGTGACTGCCATCGATGCCTCTCTTCGCTACCATTGATGGATTTAGATTTAGAGCCCAAAAACAAAATGGTTGACATTTTGGAACATGTATACTAGTCGTATTTTATATCAATTTTTATAAAATTTATTTATTTTTAGTCACATCTATAGCTTTATTTCGATCTCTCTCTTTGCCTCTATATCATAATATGTTTTGGCAACCATTCATGGATTCTGTTTTCAATATTACTATGTTTTCTTTAATACTAAAAAGAAAAGAGATTCACAAGCTGAAACATGAACGATTTTATTGCTTCAAAACCATGTCTTAGTGTTTAAGAAAGTGATGCAGAAGAAACTCACGAATACTAGTGAAAAAAGTATAATGAATGACAATTTATTTTGATAGTTGTAGTCTATCTATTATAATAAGTGGATCAGTGACCTTTTCGTAATAAAATAACAATTATTATGATTAGTAAAAGAGGACCTGCGATAGAATATTAAGAGTTTTATGAGAGGAGAAAAAGGAATTTATGAAGTAGTTAGGAAGTTAGGGGTGTTGTAATGTTTGTAATTGTTAACCGTTCGGTTAACAGTTGGTTAGTGGTAGGAGAGCCTTTTAAGAAGGTTGAGAAACTCTTGTAAAGGGTTAGCTTTGTTAATTCTTTTGTATAGATATGACCTTTGTATCCTATTGAGGGAGAGTGCTCCATTGTGAGTGTTGTTTGTGTACATTGTATTCTTGTTTCCAAAGGGAATATAAAATTTTTTTTCCCTCTTCTGTGTGAGTGTGTGTTGTGGGAAGAGTTAGATTGTTTTCTTGACTAAAGAAATCTATTAACCTATTGTGATAATTTGACTGATGACATTTTTATAATAAAAATAACATTTATTATGATTGATAAAAGGAAACTATCATAAAAAGTGAAAATGGAAAACTTATTATGACAAGTGTAGTAGATCCGTCATAGTAAGTGAGGACGGCAATAAAATTGAAATTATGTTCAAAACTTATTATGTAGAAGACATGTCATGATAAAACTTTATCATGACTGTTAGTTCAACAAAGTCATAGTATGTTTAAATCTTTAATTTCTGTATTATTTTAGTATCATTCCACACAATTGTCTTTTGTTTCTCATCACACAATGTCTCTCATTTCTCTTTTTTTTCGTCCACGCACTGTTGCCTCCCCACACCATTGATGTAAGATGATGTCGTCTCCCACAGTTGTGTTGGATTATTGGGCTCCCTTCCTATGTGGAGAATAGGCCCAAATAATGTGGACCTTTATGTCTCACTAGGTTAAATAGAGATGGGTCAGATTAGTAGGACATATTAGAGTCATTTGAAGAGAGGCAAAAGCCAAGTGAGAGAAAAAGGAAGAGAGAAAACTATTCCCGCATAACCCTAAACCTGCATTGGTGTTTTCGTTGCTGTGAAGTCTTTCACCGTTGGATCGAGCTGATTTTTGGACAATAGGTTCTTGACATATGGTGCTTCATTCTAATTGTTCGGATCATCAATTGGAGGTCTAGATTGAGAGAAATCGGTCTCGCACCAACAGCCCTATTTTGGAGAATATTCATCTTCTTTGTTCTTGTTTGTAAGCATTTATGCTTATTTAAATTGGCTTATTGAACAAACCATTTGGTGTTATTATTGGAAACTCTTTTGTACCCTATTATTGATCATAGTGGATTTATTCTTTGGTCTGGACGACTCGTGGTTTTTACCCTTACATTGAGGGGTTTTACACGTTAAAAATTGTTGGTGTCTCTTTGTGCTTTTAGATTCTATTTTTGTTCTATTTGTTTGGTGCTCCTCGCAGATTCTCGCAAGAAGGAGGATTGAATTTCCTATTGATAATGTTGATGAAGAGGAAGATGATGTGTCACTAGATGAGAGTCTTGGTGATATACCTGAGTTACCAGAAGCTCAACCCAGAAGATCTGACAGGCCAAAGCAACCTTCTAAGAAGTACTCTACCAATGAGTATGTGATGTTGACTGATGAGGGAGAACCTGAATGTTATGAGGAGACCATTGAAAGTGAAGAAAAGCAAAAGTGGTTGGATGCAATGCAGGATGAGATGGAATCTCTGCATGATAATCACACTTATGACTTGGTGAAGTTGCCTAAGGGTAAGAGAGCCTTAGAGAACAGATGGATTTTCAGGGTGAAGCAAGAGAGAAATTCTACATTTACCAGATATAAAGCCAGATTAGTGGTGAAAGGCTTCAGATAAAGAAATGGTGTTGACTTCAATGAGATTTTCTCACCTGTGGTGAGGATGACATCCATCAGAACTGTGTTAAGTTTAGCTATTACTCTAGATTTGGAGGTTGAGCAGATGGATGTGAAGACAACTTTCTTTCATGGTGATTTGGAGGAAGAGATTTACATGAAGCAACCAGATGGTTTTCTTGTTGAAGGCAAGGAAGACTATGTGTGTAGGCTACGATAAAGCCTATATGGGTTGAAGCAAGCTCTGAGGCAGTGGTATAAGAAGTTTGAGTCTGTTATGTGTGAGCAAGGGTACAAGAAGACTACTTTTGACTATTGTGTTTTTGTCATGAAATTTTTTGAGAATGATTTCATTACATTGTTGTTATATGTTGATGACATGCTTATTGTCGGAAAAATGTATCCAATTGACAGGTTGAAGAAGCAACTAGGCGAGTCATTTTCCATGAAAGACATGGGAGCTGCTAAGAAGATTCTTGGTATAAGTATCACTCATGATAGAAAAGAGAAGAAACTTTGACTATCACAGGAGCACTACATTCAGAAGGTGTTGCAAAGATTCCAAATGGAAAATGCTAAAGTTGTAAGTACTTCTCTTGCTACTCATTTTAAGTTGAGTGTTAAACAAAGTCCTTCAAATGAAGCTGAGAAGATGGATATGAGCAAAGTTCCTTATGCTTCTGCGATGGGTAGTTTGATGTATGTAATGGTATGTACAAGGCCTGATATTGCATATGTTGGTACAGTCAGTAGATTTCTGTCAAATCTAGGTAGAGAGCATTGGAATGCTGTGAAATAGATTTTGAGGTATCTTCGTGGTACTAAAGGTTTGAGGATTTGTTTTGGAGGTGATAAGCCTACTTTGGTGGGTTACTCAGATTCATATATGGCTAGAGACATTGATTCCATAAAGTCTACTTCAGGCTATTTGATTCATTTTGCAGGGGGAGCCTTGGCTTGGCAATCAAAGTTGCAAAAGTGTGTAGCGTTGTTTACTACTGAGACATAATTCATTGCACTTACTGAAGCATGTAAGGAGTTGTTATGGGTGAAGAAATTCTTGCAGGAGCTTGATTTTGTGCAAGGAAAGTACTTGTTGTATTGTGACAGTCAAAGTGCTATTCATCTTGGTAAGAATCCAATTTTTCATTCTAAACCCAAACATATTGATGTGAGGTATCATTGGATATGTGATGTTTTGAATGCTAATTTGTTGGAATTAGCGAAGGTTCATACACATGATAATGGTGCTGATATGATGACCAAGGCATTGCCAAGAGGAAAGTTTGAAGTTTGTTATGACATTGCCGGTTTAGCGGATATCTCCACATAGTCGTGAGGGGGAGATTTGTTGGGTTATTGGCTCTCTTCCTATGTGGAGAATAAGCCCAAATAATGTGGACATTTATGTCTCACTGGGTTAAATAGAGATGGGTCAGATTAGTAGGACACATTAGAGTCATTTGAAGAGAGGCAAAAGCCAAGTGAGAGAAAAATGAAGAGAGAAAGTTATTCTCGCATAACCCTAAACCTGCATTGGTGTTTTCGTCGCTGTGAAGTCGTTCACCGTTGGATCAAGCTGATGTTTGGATAGTAGGTTTCAGACATAAGGTTCTTCATTCTGACCGTTCGGATCGTCAATCGAAGGTTTAGATTGGAAGAAATCGGTCCCACACCATCAGCCCTGTTTTGGAGAATTTTCATCTTCTTTGTTCTCGTTTGTAAGCATTTGTGCTTATTTAGATTGGCTTATTGAAGAAACCATTTGGTGTTATTATTGGAGACTCTTTTGTACCCTATTATTGATCATAGTGGATTTATTCTTTGGTCTGGACGAGTCGTGGTTTTTACCCTTGCATTGAGGGGTTTTGCACGTTAAAATTTGTTGGTGTCTCTTTGTGCTTTTGGATTCTATTTTTGTTCTATTTGTTTGGTGCTCCTCACAGATTCTCGCAAGAAGGGAGATTGAATTTCTCCTGCGTTATTACTCGTTGCTAAGTTGTTATATTTTTTGGCCCTTTCCCCATCAAGTTGATGATACAAAAAGTCGTCATGTTCACTACAATCTTTGCCTTCTGCGTGATTGACCTTTCTCTCTGAAACTCAATCTCATTTTTGGACCATTGGAAATCAGCCTGTAATCTCCAAGGAGGTAAACATTTTTATCCAAGTAAAACTTACTACATTTCCTTATGTCTTGTTGTTGGATAAATGTATTTTTTGTTGCCGGTCACAGGTGACTAAGGTAGTGCCAACTGTTTATGAAGAAGTGAAGGATTCTCTTATGAAGAATATTAGAAGACAGATTACCCCCAACCCTTGAAAATTAGGGTGGATATTGAAATGAAATGTTTTCAATTTGATCGCATTCTTCACATTAAGGTCTTAATTATTTTTATTGCTCCTTTTTATTATTTTGGATAAATGATGTTCTTTTTCCTTTAAGCATCTAATTTGCTGTTTTGATTTGTTGTTGTCTATAACTTATCTACCACAGTGTTCTCAAGTTTTATGATTATTTGCTTATGTAAGAGGCAATACCTAAAGCTGAAGCCAGTGGAAACGACGTCTACTCTGTAAAAATTAAACTCGATGCTCCCCACTTTATGTTCTTATCTCTCACTATACAATGTTACTGCAATCTTTACGTATATTTTGATATGATTATTGGCTTTTTGACCAAAATTGAGTGCATATTCTGCCCTTGAAGATTTTTGCTTCAGTATTCAAATTTTTGGATATATGAAGTCTGAGTTTGTCACTATTGTTGTATTTTAGATAGTGTTTGATGGTATTGGGGTTGTAGAACTAGGTTGGCAAATTTTTAACCAACTATGATTTCCAAACAGCCAAATAGAATTTGCCATGAAAGGCCTCAACATACTAACACAAAAATAGCTTTTAACGTATGTTACTTTAGGCTTTTGACGTCTGTTAAATGTTCGACATCATAGCGGCAAGCGTAAATTGACGCATGTTGTCTTTGAACAGACGTCAATTCACGTCTATTGCATTTATAAAAGACCTTAATTGACGTCTATTGTAAGAATAATAGACGTTAATTTACGGGCTTTTTAAAAAAAATCGCCACCGTGAAGGTGAGGAAGTAGACAAGTGCCGCTGTGAGCATGAGGAGAAAAATGCGCACAATAACGGTTCGAAAATCGTTGCCGCAGTTCTCCAAGAATGCGCCCAAGAACTGCACCAAAAGCCAATGAAAATGAATTTTAATCGATGCAAATGAAAGATAATAGTTTCAAATGTAATATAATCAGTGCAAAATTATTTTAAACGGTGCAAAGTGGAAGAAAACTTACCTGAATGTTAATGGCGAACGAGAAAGTAGAGATGGAAGAAGATGAACGCAGCGAGAGAGAAAACGTGTAACTGGTGAACACGAATAAAGTAAAAGCTCAAACGAAAACGCGAAAGAAAGTGAGGCTCGTATTCTTAGTGGTTGGGGGGTTTAAAAGGGAATTTGACGTCGACCCCCCTTTAGATCCGACGTCTAATTGGTAAAAAAAATCCATTTTGGCGCTACTTTTGAGATATTTTCGCATCTTATTGACGTATGGAGAAGGGGATCCGACGTCTAATGTGTATTAGATGTTGGCCCCTACTATGTTCGACGTCTAATGTTTGCAAAAGTGATCTTTTAATTCTGATTTTATAAAGGTGGCATACTAAGTTCAACTTATTATTATTATTCATTATTATGACAAGTTTTCGCAATGTTATAGAAAAAACATCTTAAAAAAGCTAAATTTATAAACAGGAAAAAACATTTTCAGGAAAAAAAATAATCCTTATAAATTAAAGTGAACATCAATGCAATTTTCTTTTCTCTAAAATAACTAAATACTTTTCATATATATATATATATATATATATATAATTATATGATTTTATTTTTTAATTAATTACTTATAAAAAAAATTATGAAAATAGTTAGATCTGTCAATTTGTTCCCTCTTTGGTCTTGACTCACATGATCAGAAAAACCTACAAGACCAAAAAGTTCATAGAAAAAGTTTATAGGACAAAAATATCTACAAAACCTTATGGGTCAAGGCCAACCCATGGACTTTTTTCAAGGAAAAATATTCATTTTGAATACAAAAAAAAATATAATTAACTCTTAATTTGTTAAAAATCTAAGTGTTTTTAATTTGTCAAATAACTATATACAAACATTTTAATCAGACTATATAGACTTTGTAAGAGATTTAATTAAACTTTATTGATGTTTATATAGAAAAATTAGATCCACCGTAGTAATTTTCTCTTAGAATTATTATTAGTAATAATATTTATGGGTAGAAAATATGATCAATAAGAAAATTGTAGAAGATAAACAAAAGTTTATGGTAGGTAGATAAGTATAGTAATTTCAGCCTCATGGGTTCAAATTTTTGAGAACTTATCTAGTTTCTAGAAGATCTACTGAGAATTTATGTTGGATTATTTGGGTAGTTGGATTCCTCTAGTGGAATTTACCTATAACAACAGTTTGTATGTTAGTATTTAGAAATTTGATGAAGAAAAATCTTTCTATAAATTTCGATATCTGTTGAAGAATTTTCTAAATTTTTAATAAATTTTGAGATTTATTAAAGTTTTCGAAAAATCTTTTAAGAAATTTCGAAATAAATTTTAAATTTTGTTGAAGAATTGTCTAAAAGTTTTAATGAATTTCGAAATCCATTAAAAATGATATTTTTGAAATGTGAAAGTGGAAGAAGAAAAGTGAAGAAATGCAGGAGAAACACTCAAGACATTATTATGCACATAAACTAACAATTTAGGACAATTGCTTCCGGCTCCCAATTGTTTGTTTCTTCACCACTGTAATTGTCGAAATAGCAAAACCACCCCTATGGTAGTTGCGACAGGCATCGCCATCACTTGGCTCATGGGGTGCGTTGGTGAAGTCAAAGAAGGAGGTGGGTGAGATAAGAGGTGCGTTAGAAAATGCTTCCTGGAGTGGGTTCTAGCCAACACCATTGTGGATGAAGAACATGAAGACCTCGCACAATCACTATTATCCTCTGCCCATTGCAAAACCAGCAAAAGGCACAAGGGGAATAAGACATTTCTCGACCAAAAAAAATATTTTCACACATATTTTTTTATTGATTCATTATTTATTTATTATTATATCCATGTATTCTAAATCTAATAAAAAAAACTGTCTCAAATTATAAAAAATATGTGTTAAAATATTTTTCTATTTGAAGCAATTAATATGTTAATAAAGATTTATTTTATAACATCTTGACACAAACATGTAACTTTCCAAATTGTGTATTTGAAAAAATATTTTTAGACGTGAAAATAGTTTTGGAAACATTCAATTTGGAATATATTACTTTTCTTCATTATGGATTGAGTGTTAACTATTTCTAGATTTAGAACCTTACGATGGATGATGTATATTTATATTTTAGATTGGATGTTTTGAGAAAACATTTTCAAAATATTTAATTTAAAAAATATTTGTATATTTTGAATTGGGTATTAAGAAATGTATTTTTAATTCTAAAACTATCTTTTATAATATCTAATCTAAAACATATAAAGAAATATATTTTGAATTAAGTATTTTAAAAAAATGAATTTAAAAATATATCTTTTAAAACTTTTAATAAAAAATATTAAAAATAAATAAAATGCAGGGGTTACTTTTACTTTTTTTTTTAATTTAATTTTATTTAGGAACAATTTAAAAATTACTTGTTTTTGTAAAAGTGGAAAATGTTGAGACAAAATCACGATGTCTACCAAACCAAGTTTTCAAGCATATCAAACAACACTAAAAAAATATTGCTTATAAAGAAAAGTGTTTAATAAAAGAAAATGTTTTTCAAATAAATCATGAAATAGACGATATGTGTAATAAACAATATTTTACAAAGAACGTCGCCTAAAAGGTCAACACGTTACAAAAAAAGTCTACAAAGTGAAGCGTTTCTCTAAATTTAAAGTTATGTTTTACTCATGCAACGTTTTATCAAGTAGACATCATATAAAAACGTATCATCTAATGAAAGCCGATAAACGATATCGAAAAACATATATAATTGTCCAATCAATGGAATGTCTAAGAAGAAAGCAAGGATAAAAGATAGATATCTTATCAAGAGAAATGTTACTCAGACTAGCGCTAAATAATAAGAAAACTCCTAAGAGAGTATCCAAACATCTTTGCATCTGAACTAAAACGAGGTATGCATGATCAAAAGATAAAGTATCTTAAAGAATACATTGTCTAATTAATGACCGCTAAATGCTATAACCTTTAAAAGAAGCAACTAATGTTTTATCTAATGATACTACATGTTGTATGTTTTACCATCAAACGATACATTAATTAAAAGACATTGACATATACAAGAATGCTCTGAACACATAATGTACCTAACAATCATCAACGAATAAAAAATTTAATACTATATATACGAAAAAGTGTTTTTGTGCTTACATACTTTGTTCTCTTTATTTATGCAGGAAATTACAACACCAACCTTTATCCAAAAGCTCTAAACAAAGAGACATCGAGAAACACTCATATTAAAAATTTGTACTAGTTAGAATTGACTAGGGAACCAGGAGTAATTGACAATACTTGGATATCTAGAGTGATCATAATATTCAACAACCAGGAGTGGTAAAACATGGACTAGTCAAGATTGATTAGAGAACCAAGAGTGATTTATAATACTTGGACTAATCAGAATTGAGTAGTGAACTAAGAGTAGTTTATAATACTTGGATTAGTCGTGTTGACTATATGTGAATATTTGTGTAAAACTAGAAATGTTATACTCGTGTAATCTTGATAAAAGATTAGTAGAACCTCTTTAAGAGTTCTTAAAGGAGAACTAGTCCAGGTTGAATGAATCAATATAAAATTTGTGTTAAATTACTTTTTTCTTTTTCAAAAGCTTTTATAAATCTTTGTGAAACATCATGGTTTAAACATATACTTGTTTGTTAGTCTTTTGAGGGCCAACTTTTTGTTAATCTTTTTAAACATATAATTTATAAAAAGTTTTAAAAACATTATTCATCCTCTTTCGAATGTTGTTTTTGTATTTCACAAAAAAAAATCTGAATAAAAACAACCATACATAACAAAAGAATCCAATTTATCATCTTCTAATCATATAAATCATAATGGTGTCACTCATTCTAAATTATTTTCAAATAAAAATTACTAGAGAGAGGATTAAAATATGAAATTATTGTTATTATTACTATTAGTAATAGAGAAATATCTACGCTGACGTACCTAAGAAAGAATGATCTTATGTTTCTTTCACACATTCTATTTTTCCATTTTAAAATAATTTAAATAAATTATTTATATCAATTTAAATTACAAAAAGTATTACTTTTCAATAATATTCTCAAATAATGCACTAATAAGCTATACATGTAACAATAAAGAATTAATAAAGATATTTTATCATAAATTTTGGTATAATTAATTATTTTCTTAAAATATGATATTTACTTAAATGCCAAATAAAAAAAATAATGTAAATAACTATTGTATTATTAATTTAAATTTACATTAATAATATGATAATTAAAATAGTTAGATGTAAATAATTTTGTATTATTAATTGATTACAAATTATTTTATACAATTTTTAAATTATCATTGTTATTATTATTACTATTATTAGAAAAACACCAATAGGCTTATATATTTTGTGATTATACGATAATGTAACAAATACTTAGAATTTATATTTTTAAAAGTTTTTAAAATAGTTATATGTTTTAGGAATATTTTTGGAAATATAAATAATAAGGTCACTTTAGATAATTTTGAATTGATAATTAATTTGATATTTGAAAGATGAAATTCTGATTGGTAGTCGCTAATTAAGATTTTCATATATTTTAGAAAAAATTCATCTGTTTAGGTATAAATCTTTTAAAAGCATTTCATACATAAATAAAAGTTTATCTTTAAACTTAATACTGAAATTGTTTTTACGAAAATTTTAATGGGTACTATCAGTTAGCACATGACCGATTTGGTATTTATTGTTATTCTTATAATTTTCTACTCTCTTCTCAACTGTCTCGCCGTGTTCATCTCGCGTGCATAGCAGTCAGAAAAACACTGCGAGAAAGAAAAGAAGAATCACAGAGGAAAGGAAAAACCCCTTTTGACCATTGCGCCTCCGTTTCTATTTTCCTTATTGATTCTACCGACAAAGCCTTTTTTGGGTTTTTGTCTTCGTCTTGTGATCATTCCTCCTCTCTGGGGTTACGGTTCTGTTTGTGATCAAACCCGATCTTTTTTCCCTTCGCGATTTGGATTCGGATACCCAGTTGCGCTTCTTTTTCTGGGTGTCTTCTCTTTTGGCCAATGTTTCGGTTTTACATGGTGAGAAAGTTTTAAAGGGGATTAATTCTATGTGGGTTTCCTTCATATTGGCAATCAATGTTGACTGTATCATCAGTGTGGTTATGAAGTAATATGGAAGTGCTCTTTGCGCGGATAACCCATCAACGACAACATCAAAGACAATAACATGTCGTTTTACATTGGTCGCGAGACTTCTAAGGTTGCTTATTTCTTCCCCCCTGTTGGTATTATTTTTTCCTTATTTGTGTTCTTATGTTAATGTTTAATAGGTATTTGGTGTGCGTTTGTGTAGCTATGGAAGAGAATTTGTGCCGAGACAACTACGGAGATCAACCTCCTCGCTGAGAATTGGAAGTACCTTCTCGCTGGTCTTGTTTTTCAGGTTTTTTTTTTTCTATTTTGATCAACCTTAAGCAGGGATTGAGTATAGTTGCTCATTTTGTGGTTCCCCTTTTGTGTAGAAGGTTCCTTTTCTTTTCCTTTGATGAGGATATTAAAATAATATTTGTAAGTGTTTTACGTTTGTTTGATTTGAACTCTTTCATGCTACATGGAGTTCAGTTGTTCATGTTGTCCGTCGGCATGATTAGTGGTATAATTGCGTTTTTTTTTATATATATATTTTATTTGTTTCTGTTAAGAATGAATGAGGTATATAATACTGTCGCTTGGTTTAATCACTGAAGCTTATTTTGTCAGAGATAATAAAGTGCCAGAGTTGATGGCTCAGTGTTTTTAATGAGGGAATTCAGGAACTTGCAATTGCTTGAAGCATCTTTTTGTTATATTTTGCAACTATGGTGATTTTGCTTTAGATGATCAGTTATTTGTTCACTCTCAAGAACAAATTTACTTACCCTCGGTTCTCTGAGATACTCTGGATTCTGGGAAGATAGTCAACTATTTCATTTCCATCATTGGAAACATTTAGTAGTTAGCAGTAGTTGTTGAGGTTAGGAGTGAATGAATGAGGTACATAATTCAATCACTTGGTTAATCGCTGGAGCTTATTCGTCAGCAATGACGAAGTGTCAGAGTTGATGGTTCAGTGTTTTATTGAGGGAATTCAGAGAACTTGTAATTGCTTGAAGCATCTTTTATCATATTCTGCGACTATGATGCTTTTACTTTAGATGATCAGTTATTTGTTCCCTCTCAAGAACAAATTTACTGACCCTCACCTCTCTGTGAAACTCTGGGTTCTGGGAAGATGGTCCAATGTTTCATTTCCATCATTGGAAAATTTTAGTAGTTTGCAGTAGTTGTTGAGGTTAGGTATATTGAGTGCATGTTTAAATTTAATTAATCTTTTCCATAATTGATTCCAATTGTATTGAAAGCCAAATTAATAAGCGGTTCTTTCCATTCTTTTCAATGTTTTGATGTGATGTCTGGGACCAAAATTGACTCCGGTAGAGTTATGCATAGAACAATGTTATATGAGAAAGAAAAGAAAGGACCAATTTTTGTAAAGCATATGTTTGAGTGTTTCTATTCTTGTCTATGTTATGTATGCATAAAGTGTAACAGTATAGTACTTTGATTTCCTTGGTTTCTTGACATACTATTTATTTCATTGTCTGATGTCTGAATTTAACTGTTCCTCTACAGTATATACATGGTTTGGCTGCCCGAGGAGTTCATTATTTACACAAGCCTGCCCCTACTCTACAAGATGTTGGATTCTTCCTTCTTCGGGTTTGTAATTGCCATGATGTTCTTGCTTTCTCTTGGAAAATCCAGTACAGAGAATGGTAGGAATGCTCTTGTAACTTTTAATCTTGGTGCTGTTACAGGAGCTTGGGCAAGACAAAGCTTACATAAGTGAAACGTTGTTTTCCCTTATCTTTTTATCCTTTGTATTGGTATGAATCCCTCTTTCCCTCTCTTTGTTTCAGTTTCACATGAACTTTTTAAGCCCACCATTTTAATATCTGGTTGGTGGCTCTTGTGATAGTTTATATTTTACCTACCTAAGGCATCATCATAATGATTAAGAATTAGGGACAAGTCTATATTTCACTAAGAACTTGTATTTTATATGATAAAATGATAATTCTGAAGGTAAATATTCCTTGATCGTGAAAGTGTGCAATACTTCCACCCCCTGGTGTTTCCTTGAAATCAGAAGACTAAATTATTAATATTGTTTACCATTGTGGCTTTGAGATGCTTGAAAAGTTACTCTCGAGTTATTTGTACTGTCTGTTGACTTAAGAATGATGATTTGTTCGAAAATAAAAGGAACGACAGAAAATAAATTCAAATATATATTTCCTTATTTTGGTTTGAAGTTTTGTATAAAGAGTTTTAGTACCAATTTCGGTGAAGGATTGTTTTTTTCATGATTCTAATGGTTTTATTCCTATTAAATATTTTCTTGATATTTTCTACTACTGCAATATTTGACATATATAATTCAGCATTTCCCTATTTCAGTTCTTATTTTCCTTTTTGGCTACTGTGACTTATTTTTGTGAATTTCTCATTTCAACTAGTTTGATATTCATTTATTTCTTTTTGTCTGAAGTTTCAAATATATTCTTTTATGTGTGGTTTTGCAGTGGACATTTCATCCTTTCATATTCAAGAGCAGAAAGATCTACACAGTTGTCATATGGTGCAGGGTTTTCGCATTTTTAGTTGTAAGTTCTGATCACACTTCTTATATTTATTAAAGTATTATTTAATCTTTTGGGAATATTAATTGAGTAGCCGAGTTCTTAGTGTGATAAATCGATGATGTAGGATGAGTCAACAGTATAAATGCAGGCTGGCCTCATGAATAATGTTGATTATTATGTGATGTCATCATGCCTTGATTTACTTCTCTTATATGGCTAGCACAGTATATTTTTGGCCATTTAAATGTTTCAGATATGGTCAAGTACTATTTTGTATATATAAATGTGTCTCTTTTCTCCCTTCATCGAACCTTTGCATATTGTGTACCGCAGGCTTCTCAAGTTCTTCGTATAATAACTTTTTATTCTACACAACTTCCTGGTCCAAACTACCACTGCCGTGAGGTATGTATGGCAACATCTTTTATACATTTCTTTTTCATAGATTGTTATAATTTTAGTCTACTTGATCATCGTGCAGGGGTCTAATCTTGCCACATTACCTCATCCAGATAGTGTCTTTGAAGTGCTCTTTCTCAATTGTTAGTATACATTATTGTACTGAAGTTGTTTATATTTGATTTTTCTTTGTTTGTTTCTGGTACTTATTTCAATTATTATGTGCAGTTCCACGTGGTGTGGTCTATGGATGTGGTGATTTGATATTCTCATCGCACATGATCTTTACTCTTGTTTTTGTGCTCACGTATCAGAAATATGGCACTCGAAGGTTAAATTGGCTTATAAATGTCTTCCATCTTGTTTTTGTTGAAGAATTAAGTATGTCACAAGATTTTACTTCAGCAAGTTTTGTTTGGATAATTTTTGCTGTAACATTTTTTAACACCCTATATAATTGTTTGGCATTACAAAATATGTAGGTCACACACCTTATTTAGTGAACGTCACTGTAATTTTCAATAAATTTTAATGAACTAGAAAGAGTGTTGGTGACACTCATTTTATTCAGTCTTTCATGTAGCATGCTTTGTTATGTATATTTACATTCTGATTTGTTGAAATTGATCAACCATTAGGTCAATAAAGCAGCTTGGGTGGCTGCTTGCTGTGGTTCAGAGCCTTTTGATAGTAGCATCACGCAAACATTACACGGTCGATGTAGTTGTTGCCTGGTAAGCTGCATATTTTTCTCTATAACGTGAAACCCGTGGCCTGTGTTCCTTATGAGTTTTTCTTTTTAATTTTTTTTCTATGGCTGGCAGGTATACTGTTAATTTGGTGGTATTTTTTATTGACAAGAAATTGCCAGGTAAGCAAGCATTTGTCACACGTACATAATTACATAGCTATTGTCTTTTACTTTGCTGCTATTTGTTATTGTTCTGACTTGGTTATTCTGCAGAATTACCAGACAGGTCAATTGCAGCTGCAACGTTGCTACCGTTGAGCATCAAAGACAAAGATGGAAGGACCAAAGAAGAGAATCACAAGCTATTAAATGGGAATTCTGGAGACCCCCTAGATTGGGTATCTTGAATATGCTTGTCCTTTCCTTTGTTCCTTTAATGTAATGTCTTTGTCTTTGATTTGGACATAACATGGTTGTTTTGATTTGCTCAGAGGCAGAGAACTCAAGTGAATGGCAAGATCATGGAAGATGGCAATACACTCCATGTAGACTCTGCCATGAATGGTGCATAGATATAGGACCCTCTTCTGTACAAATTGGATCCACTTCAAGATTGCTGATGGAAAGCTGCAACATTCAATTTGAAGAATTTGTTCTCTGAACATTCAGTTGTTTATTCAAATTAATAGCATGATTTGCATTTGTGAAATTGAAACTGGGTTGTGCATTTCAACGTTTTGCAGCTCAGATCCCATGCTATAGTTAAATTATCTATTCACACCATCAGCATGTGCCATAGAAAATTTTCCATTCCCTCTTTTACCCACATCAATGATCCCACATGCATATTGCTGTATACAGTCTTTTGGTTGTTAAATCTCCTTTGCATTCACATGGTAACTAGCTCAATGTGATAGGCCCTGTCATGTAAAAGTAATGGAAACTCTAATTCTAGACCAACTTCGCCTAGTTAAAGTAGGATGCAATGTTTCTAATGTTTTATTTAGTCTTTTTACTTGTTGAGAAAGGGTAAAAGTGGAAATTACCATTTATTTGGGGGTTTAGTATCTGTGAAATGATTACTTTGTTTGTAATCAAGAGGAACTAACACAAACGTGACTTATTCTTAAAATTTGAAACGGTGACAAGTGACGTTGAGCTAGCACATGATGCTTTGACAGTGCATGTGCTCCTTTACGCATAACAATACTTTTTATGTCCGTTGTCCCATTCATTGTCCCTCGTCTGCAAACTCCTTTTGAATGTTTATAGTACCCTTATATTCAAATAGTTTCCCCTTAACAACTGGAACTCATTGCAGATGCAGCATGTCACATGGTTCACCCCCTACACCGCTTAACGCATTTTGTGGCATTTTCCTTTGTTGAAGCACTAGGCCTAATAGAAGGAAAAAATTGTTTTACACCAAAAAAATAACCATTTGACGATCTCGAGAAGGAAAATAGTTATAAAAAAGAAGTAAACTTTTGTATTGGTAAAGAAAAAGGGAGTGAAGGATTCTAAAAGATAGTATTTTAAACTAAATTCATAGTTAGTGATAACAACTTTCATTATGAAACCAGGTTTGTTTGATGAGCTTGTCGAGCTTTTCTTATGTTGTCGAGCTTGCGAGTTGAAACCGAGCTTGTCGAGCTGAGAAGAAGAAGAGAAATTTTAAGTCTACCACTCCATTTTTGTAATTTACGGGTTAAACTACCTCATTTTTATAAATTTTTTGAATAATCAAGAATGGACACATGAAGGAAGGCATTGAAAGCAATACGAGAGAAAAAGGCGCGATGCAGACCTACAACTAGTGATGACAAAAAAATATGTGTCTAAGGTATTTGCGGGTAAAGTCTGTTGTGGGTAGTTGATACCCTCAAGTAATAGGTACCCGTGAGTAGCCGGTAGTTTAGTACCCTCTTATTAATGGATCAGGTTCGGGTATCATATTATTCTTACCCATGAGTATCCATTACCTGTTAAGGAAATAAAATTATATTTCTATCCTTTATTAGGTTTAAGTTGTTAAAGGATTTGTTTTTCCCTTTCTATTGTTGGGACTCTATTGAGGTTTATGTTGTTGCTGATTGGTGACTCTACTTAGATCTGGGACACTATCAGCCAACCAAAAAATGTATTATTCTCTTCCAAGTACCTCATTTCCCTTTCCCTACTTTATTTATTCTTAGTTTTTTTTTCATATTTGTTATCTACGAGCTCATCGATGGAAACTATGCCACTGCCATCCCCGTCGCCTGCCCCGTTGAGACGATATGCCCTACATGGACAACGAAGACCTTTCCTGTGACAAGCCCACCAACCACAATATGTTGGATGAGGATGTGTCAGTTCTTGTCGGCACCATTTTGCTCGCGTTCTTGTTCGAGCACTTGGTCATGGCAACTCATGGCATGTCCTAGTGAAGGTATATTTGTAAACCTTTTGCAACCATCAAAAGCTTCCTTCTTCCTGCATTTCAAACTCTAAAAATAAAACACAGCCAAACAACGTTACATTGGACCTTCCTTCGAAAGCCCAATGACTTTTGCATGATCCATGTCCCATACTTCTTTTAAACAGATGGCTATTGTTTCCGGCATACACACAATAGCCCCATACTTTTCTACTGCTGCTTTTGCAAAGTAAGAAGAAAAGTCCATGTGATAGCTCCTCTCCAAGGCTGGATCGAAGCTATAGTGCAACTCACAGAAGCATAAATGAGAAATGAAAGCAATAGAAGTCAATGAAACATGAAGGAAGAGCTTAGTTAAGGTGTGTAGTGTGTGATGAAGTGTTTTGGTGCTAGCTAGAGGTCCTAGCTAAGGAAGGGTAGCTAAAGGAGGCTAGTATATTTCTCTAGTCGGGGACTAAGAGTATAATGAAAGGGCTAAAGTCATCTCAACAACATTTCATTACACAAAACTCAAAGTTACTTTTCAAAGGGGGAAAAGATGAATTTATAGGTTCATTCAACCCTTTCCTAGCAGCCTAAGGTGCCCTGATGATCAGATAAGTACACAGATCAAGTGACATGTAACGAGTCGCACATTACATGCATTAGTCACATGGAAAATAAGATACAAAATATGGAGAACAAATCTGGTTGCTAGCATTGGGTGTGTGTGGTTATACACTAAGCATGGAAATGTTGGGCGAGCCTTAAGCTGCAATGGGCGAGTCCAGGTTCTTCCAAGTGAGGATTTACTTCACTTCTCCCTCTTTTGATGCATCTTTTCTTGTATTCTCCTCATCATGCTACGAGTGATAGGCCCTTGAATCGGTTCTTGACTTAAGCCTAAGTCATCATCCCCTCCCTCCTGAAAAAGGATTTGTCCTTAAATCTGGAGGGTCGACTTAATTTTGCAAAAATATGACTTTATTGTTGAAGAAAATCCTATCAATCTTGGGAGCATGCCTTTTTTGAATGGTTTTGTTTCTCTTGTAATCTATATGAACTCCTTTTGGATCAAATGTCATTTTGCAATAGTCATAAAATAAACATTTAATAAATTCTAGTTCCACATACAAAACTATATTAGAAGAAAGCCTCCTTGTTTTTTGGCTTATATCTTTGATAAAAATTAGAAGCTCTTCTTTATGAATATTCTTGTGTTCATCTTGAGTTAATTGTTTCCTGTTAGGTAACACTAACTCAAAATGTGACCTAAAAATTTTCTCTGAGGATTTTAAAGCCATAAATAATGAACTTGAAATTTTTTCAAGAGAAAAATGAGGAATGAAAGTTGGTTGTAATAATCTCCTACTCTCAAGATTTCTTGTTCAAATTGTGATACTTCCTTGTAACCTCTTCTTCTTTTGAAGTTGTTCTTCTTTTAAAACCCTTAGGTAATCTTGAAGCAGAAAAATTTGCAATTATTTATCAATCTTGTCTCTTTTTCTCATTTTCTTCTCCTCCACTCTCCAAAGGTTAAGTTCTCTGAGTTGTTTAGAAATTCCTTTGAGAATTATAGATTTCTCAAAGTCACTTATCCTTGAAGAGTTGCGCCAAGACATCTTTTAATTTCAAAAGTTTTCTTGACTCAAAATGATTTTATTATAAGTTTTCACCACAAGCCAAATCCCAAGTAAGAAAGGTGAGTACAAGACCACTTAAAAACAAAGTCTTACCTAGCTAGAATTGTCTTAGGCTACTTGTTCTTATCACTTTTAAGCCAAAATTACCTTTGAGTTCAAAAGATGGACTCAACATAAATAAAGAATAAAGAATAAAGTCAAACCTAATTTCGGACCCCTAATGTGATAAGGATTAGAGTTGAATCTCTTGTATCCTAAATCACTCTAAAATGTGAAAACAAAATCAAGCAAGTTGGATTTCCTAAGGTGAGGCTTGAAACTTTGGTTTCAAGGCACACTCATCGTCTAAGGTTCAATTTTAAGCTTGCAATTACACACAAATGGTTCAAGGGAAGGAAGAACACCAAGGATTCTCCCTAAGATTTTATTTGGAAAGTCCTTGTTACACGAAAATATAAAAAAAACAAAAACAGAAGCAACTTTGTTGCTTAAGAAAGAGCTCTCTCTCACTCAAGGATGAAAGGCCTTAGGCAGCCACACACGAGTCTTGCAAATGCACTTTTTTGTGGTGTTTGTAACTCTCCAAGTTGCCTCACGCAGTTGTAACACCAATTCTCAAAACACGATTAATTTGCATTAGGTTTTAGCTACTATAACCACAAATTTGCAGAGTGAAAACCAACCTCCACCCCCTAAGATGCTACCTTAGGTTTGGACAACCGCAAGCACCAAATCTACACCACAAGGAGGTGAAATAATACCACAAACCAAGCCAAAAGTGACCAATGGAACAATAAACCAAGAAGAATAAATAAAGCTAAAACAAATTTTTACAAATGACAAAACTAGAATTCCAATAAGGACAAACAATGAAAAAGGGAATGTAAGGAAGCTAGCACTTAATCAAAAACTCAGAATAAATCTAGAATAGATGATAAAAGCAACAAAATTGACTAAAACAAAGAATGGCAGAAAATGCACATTGAACTTACTGCTTTCACGAGATAATGGCCTTTTAGGTTTTAGTGCAATAGTCAAAATTTGATCCATTGCAAATTACAATTTCTAGCCAAAGAAATCCACTTAAACAAGTCCAAATACACTTGTTACTTCTACTGTAAGTCAGAATTACACATTCTAACGACTTTTTCCAATTTTACTCATGTTATGACTCAATTTCAAACGCCTATTTTATCAGAATTCAACCAGAAAATTCATATGTTGTTTTTGACTTTAACAAGCAGTAACATTGTATTAAAGAGATTATTTCTTTAGAATGGAATTTAGAAAGCAAGTTTAACAATGATTTGAAGAAGTTTCGATGTTTAACAATTATGTAATGCTAAAACAACATGCACACACGTATTAGACACTTACTAGAATAACTCAGTTTTGGTGAAAATTGTTTTTAACCAATTCTGCTACAATTCTTAAAGCTATCGACATTTGCTAAACAATTCATTGCTTTTATGGTGTGCTTAAACTATGTGTAAGCAGATACAATGAAGCATGAACTGAATTTGCATACATATCTACTCCACTCTATGAAGATTACCTATGTCAAGCATCCACGTACTATATCAAATACAAGTTAGAAATGGATTTTAGAAACAAAGAAGAAATTTTTGGAGTGATCTTCTCATCAAAAGTTGAACCAAATAGATTGTACGGTTTACTTTTGATAAAGTACTAAAAAAGTAAGCCAGCTCTCATAGATAGACCTCAACCTATGACAACTACCTAAGATAAAGGCTACGAAGAGCTGAAAATCAAAGACAAGTATCATCTAACGAATAAATTATCAAAAGGCTTATAAATAGAAGATTTCTAAACAAGAAGAGAAAAAGGATGGACACTTAGGGAACATAAAGAAAAATCATCCTCATGGAAAGATCGAGAATGCTCTCAAAGCTGTTTAGAATCAGAAACTTTCTTTTGTACGAAGAGAAAGAGAAATTTTCAAGAGTTTGTTAGATTGAATTGTATGGTAAGAAACTCCTCTCTATGAGAGTAATCGTCTAAGAACTTGTAAGTGATCTGTTTTATTTCAATTTCTGAAGAGAATTCTGTCAAAATAATCGGTACCGTTATAGAGTCGCGCAGTGGAATAAAATACTATAAAAGCGTGTTACGGTCACAAATCAAGTTATGATGGTCCGTTTTAGAAAATCAATTTTCTCAGAGAAAATTTAACAAACAATTGATGTGCATAAAATAGTAAAGAGTGTAGGGAATAGAAAAATTGACATACTAGATTTTTATCCTGGTTCGAATCAAAAGATTCTACGTCCAGTCGTTAATCACTATAAATAGTGATTAACCTTTTTCACTAAAAATATAGTTGTACAAATTACAAGATAATGAAATGAGCAAAGAATAGAAAACACCTTCCTTCGTCGCACGAACCGGTAGAGCTTCCTTCGACGCACGAACCGGAAGCAACAGCTCTGTCAACTTGAAGAGAATTGCTCTGACCTTTGATACACAAAGCGCGAGCTTCTCCTATTCACAAGACCAGACAAGAACACTCTATCACTTTGAGAACTTCCTCAGACAAACTGTATTCTCAAAATGGCATAGATCCTTTTCATTCATAGAGAGCTTCCCTTAGGCACAAAGCTCTAATACTCTCAATTGAAAAGTTCTTTCTAAGAGCTGTGAAGACCTCTATTTATAAGCCTAGTTTCGTGCAGGATCAAAAACTGAAAAGACATCTCCCAACTGCCACTGATAATCGATTATCAAAAGTGATAATCGATTATTTGTGTCCGTTATGGGGTTTTCAAAAAAGTGATAATCGATTATCCTGAGCAATAATCGATTATTCCAGAGACTTTGACAGAATTAAATGAAACAGTGATAATCGATTATTCTGTGTAATAATCGATTATTTGTGCAAGCAACTCTCTTTTAAACTGGCTCGTGATAATCGATTATTCCTCTTGATAATCGATTATTTGTGCAATGACTCACTAAATACGAAAACTTCTAAGAGTTTCTACATCATTACATTTTATCCTATACATTTGTTTCTACAAAATGCGTTTAACAAAGATGCATTTAGAGTCTTCAATTCTTCAGCTTTTATCATCATCAAAATTTCACAGTAGCTTCAAGATACCAATGCTCCTCATTGGTAACAAATTCAAACACTTAACACTTAACTCGGTGGGGTTAAACGGTAACTAGACGAGTTTGTCTAATGGAAACCGAGAGTAGGTGAAACTCAACTAGACAATGTATCGGGAAGATACCAGGAGTGTCTAGGGATACCAAGAGTGGTGAAAAATACTACATAACCAGAAGTAGGTGATACTCGTCTCCAGTCACGATAACGGGTTACTAGGTTGAATAAGAAAACTAGGAGTAGGTTAAACTCAACTAGATAGTGTATCAGGAAGATACCAAGAGTGTCTAGGGATACCAAGAGTGGTGAAGAATACTACACAAGTAGGATTAGGTGATACTCGTCTCTAGTCACGATAATGGGGTTACTAGGTTAACTAGGAAAACTAAGAATGAGTTAAACTCAAACAGACAATGTATCGTGAAGATATTATGAGTGTCTAGGAATACTAAGAGTGGTGAAGAATATTGCACAAATAGAAGTGGGTGATACTCAGTTCTAGTCATAGTAACGAGGGTTACTCAGTATGACTAGTGCAATCAGAAGTGGTGAGAATACTCATATGTACTTCATTAAAAATCTAGTAGAACCTTCAAAGATATCTTAGAGGAGAATTGGGCATATGTTAGTTGAGTGAACCACTATAAAATGTGTATGCTCAGTGTCTTCGCTCTACAAGAATTTTATCTAAACAATCAAGTTATAAACATTTATGTTAAAACAACGTTTTACACGTCAGGGATTTTGTGTCTTGTGAGGATTATCCAATCTCTATCAAAGGTCTCTATCAAAGGTTGTCAAATATCAATGTCGAAAAAGATTTCCCGAAACACTATTCAACTCCCTTCTATTGTTTCTTACTACTTCATCACTCATTCCAAGTTGTGCAGTATTCTTTGCCACTCCTGGTATCCCTAGTCAATCCTAGTAACTTGTTACTCTAACTAGTTTTGTATTAGCATCACTCTTGATTTTCCTAGTCAATCCACACTCGTTACACTAACTAGAACCAAGTATTACCCACTCCTAGCTGTACAATATTCTTCACCACTCCTAGTATCCCTAGTCAATCTTGGTAACACTTGTTACTCATACTAGTTGAGTATTTGCACCACTCCTATTTCCTCAGTCAATCCAAGTAACACTTGTCACACTGACTAGAATCAAGTATCACCTATTCCTGGTTGTGGTGTATTCTTCACCACTCCTCGTATCTCTAGACAATCTTGGTATCTCCCTAATATGTTCTCTAGTTGAGTTTCACTCACTCCTGGTTTCTACTATACAAACCAGTTTAGTTACAGTTTTACCCCACCAAGTTAAGCGTTAAGTGTTTGAATTCTCTTCAGAATTTGCAATCAAACATATCGCTTATATGTTCTTAGACGATTACTCTCCTAGACTCTCAAAAATAGACTCTCAGAATTTTCTCTCTTCTTACAACAATAAGCTTTTGATTTTATGAAGCTTGAGAGTGTTTTCTTTTCTTTTGAGCTTTGCTTTTTCTTCTCAGATGTTTTATTTCATTCTAGTGTGCTTATTCTCTTGCTCTTTTATTCGACATTCTTCAATTATATAGGCTTCAAGAAAATGTCCATTAGATAGTACTTTACTTTGATCTTCAGATCTTCTTAGCCTTGTCGTAGGTAGTAGCCGTTGGTAAAAGTTAACTTGTTAGAGCATACATGCTTTTTCAGTTCTTTATCAAAAGTAGGTTGTATGAACTTTCTGGCGTGAATTTCGATAGAGAGAACATTCTTTGAATGTCTTCTTTGTCTCTAACATAAAATTCTAATTTGTATTTGATAGAGCATGTGGATACTTGACATAAGTAATTTGCACAAAGTAAAGTAGAGTAGATATGCATGCAGGCAGATATGTCCCTTTTTCTTATAAATTTTGTTGATGATGTTACTAGGGTAACCTTGGTGTTTTCTCTTAAACATAAAAGTGATGTGTGTGATTTGGTTTGTTCCTTCCATCACATGATCGTTACACAATTTAATACATCTATTAAGGTCATTCGATCAGACAATGAAGGAGAATATTTTAAGACTGAATTAACAGAGTTCATAAACTCTAAAGACATCTTGCATCAAACTACATGTCCTTATTGACCATAACAAAATGGAGTGGCTAAGAGGAAAAATAAATATATATTAGAGGTGAAAAGATCACTTTTGATAGATGGTAATGTCCAATCTCATTTATGGGGTGAGGTTGTGAGCTCTGTAGTTTATTTAATTAATCAAACTCCTTCTAATGTGCTTAAGTTTCAAAGGCTTTTAAATGTGTTGTCTGATCATTGTATCTTTCCTTTCATAGTTTATTTACGCCCTTATGGTTTTGGATGTGTTATATATGTTCACTTACACCCACATCAACGTACAAAGCTTGAAGAACGAGCGATGAAATGTGTTTTTGTTGGGTATGGATCAACTTAAAAATGTATCGTGCTTATCATCCACCATCAAAGAAATTTTATATCTCTATGGATGTGACATTTAATGAGCATAAATTTTTTTATGTTGATTCTACACTTCAAGGAGGCAATGAAAGTGATCATGATATTAGTATATTTGATATCTCAGATATAAAATTATATTGTGAAAATAAATTATCGTGTGAGGATCATTTTGCAAGAAGTGAGTCAATCCTAAATATGGACACTTCTTTTGTGGATAATATGGTGTCTTCTGATCATAACCAATTAGCTCAATCTTTTCAACAAGTTTGGCTTGACTCTTCAGAGATACCTTTTGATCATACCCTTGATAATACTAATTTAGATGAATCCGATCATGAAATTGCTTCTTGTTTAAGTTAGACCACCAACACATCAAACACTGAGTCTACTACTGTTTAATATAATCTTCTATCCCATTCTAACCATGGTCAACCTCTAGCTAAATATGAACCAGACATCCAAGCCAAAGTTAAATATCTCATTAGTAAATATGTGTCATCTCACAGGTTATCCTAGTCATATGCATCGTTTGTATCTCAATTATATTTAATTTCTATTCCTAGAAATATACAAGAAGCTTTGACAGATCCTAGATGGACCAAAGCAATGGTTGATGAGATGTCAGCTTTAGAAAGAAACAACACTTGGAATCTTGTGTCCTTACCAAGAGGGAAGAAAATTATGGGTTGCAAATGAGTATTTACAATTAAGCATAAAGCTAATTGAACTATGTGAGGTATAAAGTACGACTTGTGGCTAAAGGTTACACTCAGTCTTATGGTGTAGATTACCAAGAGATGTTCACACCGGTAGCCAAGCTCAACACTGTGAGAATACTTCTGTCACTAGTAGCAAATCAAGATTGACCTCTTCTACAATTTGATGTGAAAAATGCTTTCCTACATGGAGAAATCTTAGAAGAAATTTATATGGATTCTCCTTCAGGCATGACAGATTCAATTGAAATGAAGGTTTGCAAATTAAAGAAGGCTTTATATGGATTAAAACAATCTCCAAGAGCATGATTTGGAAGGTTTACCAAGTTTATGAAGAGTTTTGGTTATAGAGCAAGTAACTCTGATAACACCTTATTTTTTAAGAGAGGAAAAGGAAAAATTACAACTTTGATTATATGTGTAGATGACATGATTGTTACAGAAAATGACCAAGATGAGATTTCTAGTTTGCAACAATACCTTGCATCTGAATTTGAGATGAAACAACTATGTGCAACATGATAGAACAAAGCATGTGGAGATTGATAGACATTTCATCAAAGAGAAACTTAAAGTTGGAATAATTTCCTTTTCATTTGTAAGATCGAATTGTAGTTGGCTGATATTCTCACAAATGAATGTCAAGCCGAGTGTTTAATGAGTCTTTATTCAAGTTGGGAATGTGTGATATCCATGCACCAACTTGAATGACACAGTATCTCTAAAATAATACATCATAATTATTCTTTAAACTTTTTTATATAGCACAACTACCCTACAACACCATTATTGTTATCGTTTCTTCTATCATGACGGTTGCTACAAAGCTAGAAAAAAAGAGAACAACTTTACATAGGAATAAAAAGAGATAAAATGGAAAAACAAAGCTTTTTCTTTGTAACATATATAATGTAAGATCTTCAAAAAGACTTGTTCCGAAAGACATTATATGTATTATGAAAAGTGTTTCAAAAATATCTTTCCAAAATCTTATTCCAAAACAAATTTCACATAGTTTGGTAATTTTGTTCCACAGATCTTGGTCTAGAAATTTGAGATAACTTTTATCACTTTTATAAGGATAAAATAATATTTTGAAAATTTGAGTAGTTGCAAGAAGAAATTGTGAAAGTGGAGATAGTAAAAGCCTTAATCTAATAAATGGTTAACGTTTTTGTATTTTTTTCTCCTATTTTTTTTAATGTGAAATCCTGTTGGTGTTAAAATTTTAAGAAATTTAATTGAAAGGGTGTATCACCCTGCACCTCTCTTCTTTCATCTACACTTCTAGAATTACAAATATGACATTTAACTTTTATTAAATTAATTTTCTTTTACTTTTTTATTCTCTCTTCACTTATTGCATTTTTTTTTTATTTTTTCACCGGCCTTCAAAAATCAATTAAAAATTCAACTATTTAGAGTTTGAAATACAATTAATAAATAAACGTAGTTTTAATGAATAAACATACTTCGAAATAATTTATTCCTTAAACATTTTTACATTAAAAAAACATATTAAATATAAAATAAAAAAAATAACAAATAGTAAATTTTGAAAAATCAAAATTAAACAAAGAAAAAAAATTAACAAAATTTAAATAAAAAATTACAATCAAATACCATTGCAAGATTTAAAAAATCAACTAAAACTAAATTAAACAATTATAAAAAAATAACAAAAAACAATATGATTTAAAGTAAAGAAAATATTTTTTTATTTGATTGTTATTTTTAAATTTTTTATTTGATTTTTTAAAATATTGTAATTATATTTAGTTGTTATTTTTTATTTGAAGTTTTGTAATTTTTTTATTTGTTTTATTTTGATTTTTTAAAATTTATTATTTGTTATTTTTTATTTATTTTAAATTTGATGTGCTTTTTGCTTAAACATAGATATATTAAAAAATAAACATATTTTGAAATACATGTATTCGTGTTTTAAATTATGTTTATTAAATGTATTTCAAATCTTAAATTGTTGAATTTTTAAAGTTACAGGGTGAACTAATTGAAAATGATTGATAATAAAATGAGCGATATATAAATTTGGATAATAAATTTTAAATTATAGTAATTGTGTGATAAAATGTGGTATTAAGTTTTAGTAATTGTTATTATATTTTTCACCCAATAAAACCAGGAGAGCTGAAAAGGCAAAGGAGTATCCTCGTATTATCCTTCCTTGGCAGTAGCAGAAGACATGAGAGGATTGTTTCTCCCATGGAATCCATTGCGCTTCCACACTCTCACTTTTACTTCCCTTCCAAACAGATCCTTAACCCTCTCAGCTTCCTTGGAGTCCCTCTCTCAGGTGAGCGCGCGCGAGAGGAGACGTGAGAGGAGCGAGAGAAGAGAGAGAAAGAGCGGCGCCAACTGGAGGGAGGAGGTGGAGATGAAACTCATCGAGAAGCCGAAGAAGAAAGGTTCGTGGATGGATGAACTGAACCTGGACAACCTCGCCAAGTTGGGTCCTCAATGGTGGGTCATTCGTGTTTTGAGGATTAGGGGTCACGAAATCGCGCAACTCCTCGCTCGCTCCCTCGCTCTAAACTACCCCGACGTCGAATTTAAGGTAAGGATGTTGTTGCTGTTTCGTCCTCTGCTTTGAAAGTGTTTTGCATTCTCTCGGATTTGGTAACCGTTGTTTAGATAAATAAGGTTACGATTCTTTATTTCAATTATTTGTGAATTTTTTTTATAACCATATATTCGGCACATGAATGCATGGAAAAAGTATCATGAATAAAGCTTGAGATTGAAATAAAAATTGTATACTTTTCTATTGGACCCTTGTATTTGTGTGTGTATTTTTTTAATTAGAAACTTTCTATTAGCATTATTTTTATTACAAAATTAAATAGTTTATTGTTTGTGTTTATGTTGACCTTTTTAACTCATTTTGATGAAGTTTATGTTACCTGATAGAAATTTTATGTAGATTACTGAGTATAAATTTTGTTTCTTATTTTTAAATTGTTAATTCAAAATAAAGAATCTTCTTTGACTTATCAATCATTCATGATCCTAACGTCTTCTGATCTTCTGCAATTTCTATTTTTTCTTAATTAGTTGAAAATTGTTAATAGTGATCTGTTTCCCTAATTTGGAATTTATCAGTACTGGTATCTATGGGCCTTGTTGACTCTGTTTGAGAACCTGGCTAACCACTTTTCGGGAATCTCCCCTCTTAATGTTTTTTTTTTCTCCATCAACAACCCGAAACTTGGCTTGAGAAGGCCGAGTCTAGAACTAGAGTCGTTTGGCTTGTTGGATAACAAAATATGTTTAAAGAATTTACTATAACTATAACAAGTTATAAAAGGAGGTTAAAGTCTTGAAAAGAATGTTTTAGTACTTAAAGGTTTAAGTGTATATTTAAAGATATTCATGAGTTGGATTAGGAAGTTCATTTTAAGAATTTCATGTATATACACTGTTTTACTGTGTTAATCAACTTGAAATTATAGTAGGTTTGATTTTTAATGTAGCTATTGTAAAATTTGTCAATCTTACTTTACATATTATTACTGTATGGACAATTTACGATTTACTCTTATTTCAGTAAGCTTCTTCATGAAAGTTGTTGAAACACTGTAAAACAGAAGAATTTACAAGAAGATTTGAAGTTGCATACCTAACTTAAAATAAGTTCTGAAAACTCACACGATACTTTCAATAAGCTTCATAATTAAGGTTGTAAATACGTACTTGTTGATGTGTTTTTATCAAATTAGTTTCTCAAACATATTCCAAGGGTTAAAAACAAAGATAAAAGTTAGATATAGTTAAGTGCTATCTGTGTGCTCTTTAATTTGAATTGGAAATTCACTTCAGTAGAATATATGTTGATGTTTAATGTGAACCTTTATTACACAGACTATTAAAATGAGAATCTGATTCTTATAAGCGAACACCACAAACTGCTTAAAGAATTGTATCGAAGTTTCTCCCAAGAATATTAGCTAAAACATGCTGCGTTGCAGATTTTAGCTTGAACAAGTTGTTCTTAGATTGCAGTTAGTTTTTATAAAAACTGTTTCTAGGCTCTTTTGTTTGTTTGAATGAGTTTTAGAGAGTGGCCATTGGCCATGGTAGTTGTTGGTGTTTGTGGCAAACATCACCACCAACTTAGTAGATGAAGATGAAAATAAAAGTGAAATTGAGGAGTGACAAACAAGTAATGTTTCATATCTGGTTATTTTATTTATTGATGTTGTAGTGTATGGTTTTAGATATATGTTCCATCCGTCAATGAGAAAAGGAGATTGAAGAATGGTTCCTACTCTGTTAAACCAAGGCAATTGTTCCCAGGATGTGTTTTCTTGAGATGTGTGATGAACAAAGAATTACATGACTTCATAAGAGAGTATGATGGTGTTGGAGGATTTATTGGTTCCACAGTTGGAAACACGTAAGCATCTGCTGCTTGTGCCTTCTGTCTTTTAGAATTTTGTTGTAAATCTTTGCATGAAAGGTAGGGTTCTTGTGCAGGGCAAGATGTCTTCAATCTATTAGTTATGATAAAGAGAAATGACTACTATCTGGAAAACAATTCCTCACAAGAAACCATCTGAATGAAATGTCTATTTTAATTCCCTTTGTTTACTTGACAGGTTAATCAATGTTGAAGTATAGTTTTTTGAAGTTACACTATACTGAGAAAGTTTGAAACATGAAGACTCTGAATAAATTTTCTCCATTGTACTTAAATAAATAAGGAAAAATGGAATAAATTCCTCCATTGGAATGTACAGGAGAAGAAAATAAAAAAGAAAAAGAAAAGAACTTTCTCAAAGTTAAAATTAACTTATGCATAAGTTAAAATAAGTTTTTTTTTTTTGGATAAGCTAAATGATTTTAACTTCCCTAAAAAGCTGATTTTACTTATGCAGTGGTGAATCTGATAAAAAACATATTTATAAACTAATTTTAGTTTATGGGTGAAGCTTATTTCATTCTTCTAGTTTTTTTATAAGTGTTTATGAGTAAACTGATCATAACAATGTTATATTGTTTTTGAGAAGTTACATCTATTCCTGATTAAGTTATGATGAGCTGAGTAGCTAACACTTTCCAAGATTACAAATTGTTGGTGCCTTTTAAGTGTGCTGTATACGTTTTAAGTTCTAATTAATGATTTCAGATGTTGAAAATATCTAAAATCCAACGTCTCTAATGCATATTTTTCCCTGTTCCTGTTTAGTATGATTAAAAACTCTTGATTATTTTCACTTTTGCAGAAAGAGACAGATCAATAGACCTAAGCCATTATCTGATGAAGATGTGGATGCAATCTTAAGACAAGCAAAAGAAGAACAAGAAAAAACTGACCAAGCTTTTGAGGAAGAAGAGAAAAGAGCTGCTCTAGTCTCTGGGATTCGAAATACAGAATTAGAACCCGATAATGTTTTGAATGCTATTGTTGATACTAAATCTAAAAGGAGGCATAGGAAAACTTCTGACCAGGTCACAGTCAAAGAGGCCTCTTCTAATCGAAACAAATATAAACTCCTTGTTCCAGGTTCCACTGTTAATGTTGTATCTGGAACCTTTTCAGGGTTTACAGGCACCCTCAAGAAGCTAAATCGGAAAACTAAAATGGTGAGCTTCTTCCTTAGCAAGCTCAAATTGGCATAGCAATTTCTATTCTAGACATACATGCAAATTTATCTGATTAAAATTGCTAGAATGCTGTTATGAAATAAAACTGACTGTGCAAGCTGTAAATAACGTTTCAATTTGTGGGTCAAATAATTATGCCAAAAAATGTTCTCACTTGTTTGTAGACTTAAATAGCCTTCTTCCTGCAGGCTACTGTGCATTTCACTCTATTTGGGAAAGAGAACATAGCAGACATCAATGTTAATGAAATTGGTCTAGAGACAAACCGTGGCCTGTAGGGTTTTGTCCCCTGATGGTATGCTTCCATAACTTTGAATTAGTGGTATGGAGAAAAGAAAAAGGCTTTGAGGAGATGCACACTAAATGCCCTTTTGGCCTTTTCCGTTTGCAGATGAAGCTGGGTTTTTTTACGGAAATATAAGTGTATCTTATATCTGACCAGTGCTTGCTTGTGTATTATGATTCTTGAAGAAGTAAAGGAATTTGCTGTTGGTAGCCGAGCAGGACGAATGTGGAGCTTTTTTTTGGTGCTTCATTCCCAGAATTGAAATCTGATGAGATGTCTGTGCACTGCAGGCCAAAAATTTGAGGTTTGTAGTTGAATTATGATATTTGCTAATGCACATTTCACAACTGAATCTCTCTTTCCCTCTGGCTCGTAAAAGGAATTCATAATTTGATATCTTGAATGTGGTGATTTTTGAGTAAAAAAATCACCACTTTAAATGAAAACGAAATAGGATGACATGACCTAGTTTTCTTATTCATTGTGTGTGTATGTTACTTTAATTACTTTTTGAAAAAACAATAAAAGTAATTATTCTGAGTTCTGGTTTATCCATTGTCTTGGCATTATTTCCTATTTAATGCCTTAGGTTTAGTACCATTTCTAATCAAGTTGACGTTAAATTATAATACCTGATATAATGTATTTGATCTACAGTGGATTATCTATTGCTATTAACATTTGTTGGTTTTCTCTCACAGGCTCCATAGTAACATTCTCATGTGTATAAATATCATCTGCATTTCGCCCATCGTTTTTAAGTTGCATTTTGCCAAGTCAATAATATTATTGGAATGTTGGTTGTTAGAATTCATCTCTATGAAAAGAACAATTTTATCAATGTATCACTTGAATCAATTTTCCTTCATAATGTTTTCATTTGTCCATGTTTTGAAAATCACCATAGTTGTTGAATTTAAAATTCAAAACTGTAGTGGTTATGGTTCAGTTGTTTTACATCAGTTTTAATTATTTTCAGAAAAAATATCATCCCCAAAAGAACTCTAAATAATAATTTGATTGTTTGATGTACATCTGTATTATTCTTTACATTGAATTCAAAACTTTTAGCGGACCTAAATTTTGTATGTATTATTGTTTTAGTTCCAATATATGCATTGTTTTACCAAACATAAGCGACTACACGATGAAGTATAAAGTGTTGTATAGAATAAAAGGCGTTGTCATTGGGAGAAAAGACTTTGACCAATCAGACTTCTTTTATAGATATTAGTTATTATGGGTCTGCTTATTTAAAGCCTCTTAAAAAGTTAATTTTTGTTTAAATTCTAAAATTTTAAAAATAACTTTTAAAGAAATAAAAACTGAAACGTGACCACACATTTCAGAGGTGCAATTGAGGATTCTTCATGTCGTGTTGTATAGAAATCACGTTCAATGATATCAACCAGAAAACTTAATAAATGCATAAGAGTTTTGTCTGCATCGTTAATTTGATTAAACTATTGACTGTAACTTCGCATGATAACTTTTTGGAACTAAAATATGTACTAAATCGTAAATAAGAAAAGAGATAAATATTATTTTAGTCTCTACTTTTTGTTGATGTTGTTTAATGTAAGACTTATATTATTTCGAATGTTTAATATGGTTTCTATTTTGGTAAGTTATGTTAAATTTAATTTTTTTAATGATATAGTCTAAATTGTTAATGATATGAACATTGTGTTTAATTTAGTTTATTATTTTTTTTTAATTTTTTTTAATTTTAAAACAAAGTTGTTCACGTGTCACATTGCATTGTGTTAAATTAGTATTAATGTCACATGTTAATGTTACGTGTAAAATTAGTATAAGTTTTTTGTAGAGTTGTCAAAATGGGTTATAATCAGCGGGTCAACCTGGCCTACCACGGGTTTGAGTCGGGTTGGGTTTGAAAAAATTGTATTTTCTTTATGCGGGTCAAATTTCAACCTGGTTCATTTAAATCCGGTTTATTTAAACTCGGTTCATGCGGGTTGAACCTGTGGTGGATCGGGTTGGCCCACCAACCTAATTTTATTTTATTAAAATTTAATTTTATAAAAAATATTTATTATTTTGTTTTTGTTTGAAAAAATTATTTAAGTTCCTTATTTTCAAAATTAATTAAACATCCATGTTGGGAGTGAAATTTGTTTAGATTTGAATTATTTAGAAAGTTTGTAATTTATTTTTATTCAAAAGAAATTGTAATTAAGTGAGTCAATGAGTCAATCTGTTTATCCACGGGTCGGGTTCAAATTTTTCTGGCTTGCTAATAAATGAGTCGGGTTGGGTTGGTTCACTAAGTGACCAACCCATGATGGGCCGGTCTGGATCGGGTCGAGTGACTCGTTTTGACAGCTATAGTTTTTTGTATTCAATTCAGTTTCAATTTTTAATTTTTTTTAATTCTATTTAATTTAGTTATAAATTTTTGTTACTTTTATTCAATTCAGTCTCAAGTTTAAATTTTAAAAGAAAATTTTTTTGTTATTTTTAAAATAAATGAATTTTTTTTATTTTTAAAACTATAAGAATTTTTTTTCATTATTTTTAAAATTAATAGTAAATTTTTTTATTAATTTTAAAAAAGTCTTTATTATTTTTAAAATTAGAAAGAAAATTCTTCATAAAGAAATTTTTTATTATTTTTTAAATTATAAGGAAAACTCTAATTTAATTTTAGAATTAGAAGGAAAACTCTTTATTATTTTAAAATTAGAAAACAAATTCTTTATTATTTTTAAATCAATTTTAATAATTATATTTTAATAATATAGTTAGAGTTAGTTTAAAAATAATGGAAGAAATATTTAATAGAAATATGAATTTTAATTGAGAATAAATTTGTATTAAAATTAATAAAAATTAGGATTGAATTGAATATAAGACAACATTAAAACATTACATTATAAAAAATATCAAATTAAACATAATTTATCAAAATAGAAACTAAATTGAACATTGGATGAGTCCCTTATTAAACAAAATTGATAAAAATTAAAACCAAAAGAATATTTAAATAAAAAATAAAAAAATATTATTTAAAAAAAAAAATAAAAATAAAAAAATGACGATAACATATACCGTTAATCTTTCATTAATAATTTGTTAATCTTTCATTAATAATTTATATGATGTCATGAAAATGAATCAAATTAAATATAATCTATCAAAATAAAAATCACGTTTAATATCCAAACAAATGATATTAAACAAAATTGATAAGAAAAAGAAATAAAACTTTTGATAAATGTTTACCAAAATGGGAAGTAATGTTGAAATGATTAAGAACCCATGTCATTAATTGGTCATGACTAAACAATTACTACTTTAGATGACTAAATTTGAAGGTGAATGAAAGAAAATTCAATGGCTCTTAAATACCTTTCACATTGTTGGCAGCGTGTTGTACGTCTTTTATGACAGTTTCTTCCAGTAACTTCATAACTTTCTTCCTGTATTTTCTTATAAACAAAATTTTATACTTATACTGTACAATTCGAAATTTTTAGATTGCACAGTTCAAAATTAAAAATTGATGTAGATTGTGTAATTTAGAATTTTTTAATTGAAACATATCTTTTAATTTTTGGATTGTGTAATATGTAAGTCATTTTGACTTTCAAATGGTAGAATTGTGTAATTTGGAAGTTAAAAATAACTTTTGCTATCCAGAAAATTTATGAACGGTACAATCTAAAAGTCATTTTGTTTTTGGATGGCAGCGTCTACAGAGGACAAAACGAGAAGTTTCTTTTACATGAAAGTGTAGGAAGAGACTTCCCTCTTTTATTTGTTCATCTCCAAGTTGCTCTATAAGTGTTTTCAACAAGGTAGTTTCTTTTTATAGTTCCATAAATTTTTTTCATGCAACTCCATGAATTTTTGTATTCCTGTAAAATTTTATATTTTGGAATATACAATTAGGAATATATTTTTATTTTATGTTTTGAAATACAATTTTTTTATTCTGGAAAAAGCATACATTCCAACACATAAAAGTTTATGGGAGTGGATGTTGAAATTATGAAAGTGTAAAAAGAAATAGCTTTCAACAATTGTTGTCATGTGTCCTTTCCTTATGTCCCTTGTATCTCTACTTGGATTCGTACTAATAAAGTTCATATGGGATTATGACTTATGACAAAAAAGAAGAGGAAGCTAAGTGGAATCTTTTTTTTATTCATCATGTAAGTAATATATAGTTTTGATTCAACTATGTATATTGGAAAACTGGTAGTGAAACTCCACTAGGACTCGGCCACCGGAATCAAGTGTGGTCCTGACCTATGGTTTGAAAGTAAAACACCATTTAGTTGCTATCATGTTAAAAAATTTATTCTGTTGCTCTAAGAGTCTAAATATAAAGTGATGTAAACCATTCTTATTTATAATAAATTATTAGTAATTGATTATTGTTCGGAAGCTCGACTCGCTATTTAAAGCTGGATAAGCATCCAAAGACTGATCTATAAGGTCTATAGATTCAGATATTGAGCTTAAAGAAATTTTGATTTAATTAACCATATTGTATTCGAGGAAATATTTTAACAAAAGATAAAAGATTTATATTTGGTTGTTATTTTTGTATTTTATTATTATCCTTTGTAATTGGAATACTTTCTAATATTTCATATAATAGACAATTTGTAATTGTTTTGCTTATAAATAAAATATTAACTTTTATGATCAAGGAATAAAATTACTTTAGCCCTAGTAGTTATTAATTTTGAGTAAAGAGAGTTCATCGAATTTTTTGTTTTCGATTTAAAACTTACAACTTTTTATTAGAACAATTATTTATAAACAAAAGAGTAAATAGTTGGTTCATTGAAAAACATTGACATATTTTATTTTTAAGGACAATAAAAAAATATTTTATTTTATTTTTATATGAAATTTACTTTGTCAGAAAGGGATATGGGTGGGTGACTCTCCCAATTTTGGTGTAACATAACCATGTGGGTAAGGTTATTACTCTTATATCTTGTTGCATGGATGTGTTTCTAGCAAGTATAAGATCTTAGTTGTCTAGTTCCATGCATTTAGTCTTCTAGAAACGAGTCTCATATACATGTTTGGTCATAATGATATGGGCATATGTTGTAATGCATGATGAATTGTGATGTTTGAAGATGTAGAAGTGTTAAGAAAAAATCGTTTATAAGACTAGATTGTCTAATTTTTTCATATGTTTTGAAGTTTAACAAGTAATAACAAATGAAATAACCATATTATAAAGTGTTATATATGTGAAAAATAATTTTGTTAAAAGAACATTCATTTAGTACAGGATATCATATAGAAAAATTTTCATGTAATTTGTATTACATAAGTTTTAGGTTAGTTCATTCAAGCATTTAATCAAACTCTTGGTGAAACCTAGGGTTTCACAAAGGCATTTCATCAAACAATTTCTAATTTTGCATTTAGGCATAAAATTAAGAAAACCTAGGTCTAAGAAAATATTCATGTTGTGTTTCTTTATAATTTTGCATACTCACATCTCATTTTAATCCCCTCACACATTCAATTCTAAGAAATCATTGAAAACTTGCTTTGAAATAGTTATATTGAACTTGGTAGTGATAATGCTAATTCTTACCTTTATCTAAGCCTCATTTTCTTGGCAAAATCAACTATTTTCTACCTTGAAACTTGCTTAATCCTCTCTTTTATCTTGCTTTTGTAAATAATTATATTTTAGGCTACACTTAGTAGATTTTATCACTAGTCCCCTTGTTATGTAGGTTAGTTCTATGCTTTGGAAGAACCTCCACCAAATCAAGGCACTAACACATAGGCAAAGCACAAAGAAAATCAAAAGCAAGAACCCATGAAGTTCAGAATCATGCTTGGGCGCCCCTCCAAGGGCCTTGAGCGCCAGATGGATTCCAAAGATCATGTATGAACGCCCTATCTCTAGGCATTGAGCACCAATTACCTCGCAAAGCTTCCGCCTGCGCGCCCCCATCTAGGGCGCTGAGCATCATTAAGTTCGCAAAGCTGACGCTTGAGTGCCCCCATCTAGGGCATTGAGCGCAATTTAGTTTGCAAGGTTGGCACTTGGGCGCTAAGTGCCACTTTTGTTGATTTGACATTTTTGACCTAGTTAATGCTAAAACGCGAAGGGAATAACATCTTTTGGCGACTAAACACAAAAATAATATCTTGGAATGTTTGGAGGCTAGCTTGGGTGTGTGGGTGCATTGCTTTCTTCTTCCTTGGGTCTCCACTTTTTTCCATTTCTTTCATTGTAAGCTTGAGCTCTCCATAACAATGGATAAATGTAGCCACTAAACTCTGATGTAATATGAAGATGCTTTGAATATATGTATTGCTTATTTCATTGAGTGCTAGTAGTTTTGTTCCTTCACTTAATGCTTGTTATGTTTTGGCATTCATAGCTTATTATTTGGTTTGTTTGACATTGGAAAATATCTTGTGAACCTAGACTGGGAATAAGCTACCTAAAGGAAATTGTATCTAGGAATAGAACTTGGACATTTAGTTGTCTTAAATCTTAATTCTTAATGTGGATTTATTTATTAGGGTTTTCAAGGCATTGAAGTCTAATAAGGAAGTCTAGGCTCTTTCTACCAAGGGATTGAGTTTTGAGTAAACTAGTAGGTTGACGTTAGCTTATTAATGAAGAGGGGGTGTTTGTACATGCATAAGAGTGAAGTAAGTGAAATCTTACCCAAACAATACTAATTCATATCATTTTCAATATAATTCCATTTCCAAGTGTTTTAGCTACAAAAGTTCACTTTACTATTTATGCATCATATTTACTTTAGTTGCACCCAAAACTCATTTAATGGGACTCATTCTTTAGTCTCTATTAGTTAAGAAATTATACGATTGTTTAGTATGACACGAGTCTCTTGGGAAGCGATATCTGCTCCTACCGATTTATTATTTAAACAATTTGGTATGCTTGCCAAAGAGTTAAAAAGTTTTTGGCATCGTTGCCTGGGACCCATGTTAAAACTAGACTTTTGTGTGATTCTTAACCAATTTAGACTCTATTCTTTTATTCATTATTTTCTAATTTCTTGTAATTATATTGTCAATTCTTTTGGGCTGACTTGTGGCTCTAGTATCATTGTTCTCTAGTGTATGTAGGGCACAATTCGTACAACAATTATCGTATCATCAGAACCACTCTTTGTTGACCTTGAGGTTCAGAAAACAACTCAAAGAAATAATAGTAGAAGAAGGAAAAACAAGGAAGGCAGAGAAGAAACTTTCATCCCTACATTTGATCAAGAAGGGGAAGACATTGCTGTTAATTTGAATGGTGACGACGGAGGACAAACTAGATGCACATTGAAAGACTATTCGACAATCACAGGGCCTCTTTATTTCAATAGCATTGCTCGACCGAGGGTGAATGACACAAATATGGAGATGAAGCCTGCTCTCATTCACTTGGTGCAAAACAATCAATTCACTAGCTTATCTCATGAGAATCTTTATACTCATTTAGCGACATTCCTAGAAATATGCAACACTGTGAAGATTAATGACATGCCTAATGAGGCTATTAGGCTCAGTCTGTTTCCTTTTTCATATGGAGTAACACCAAGGTGTGATTGAACTCTTTTCCTGAGAATAACGTAACAATGTGGGAGGATGTGGTTGCTAAGTTCCTCAACAAGTAGTTCCCTAAATCAAAAAGTCAACAAAGGGAAGCAGGAAATCTCTTATTTACAACAAGACAATGATGAAGTCCTTCAAAATGATGAGAGAAAAGAAGAGTGTGAAAGAAAAGAAAGTGAGAAAGTTGAGGGAGAAAACCAACAAGAGGGAGAGGAAGAGGAATAGAAAAGAAAAGGAAAAATGTATGAGAAGTCCCTTCCTTACCCAAAAGTTTATTTAAGGAAGGAGAAAGAGAAAAAAATTGGATGATTCATGGATATATTCAAAAACTTGGAGATTAGTATACCCTTCTCTGAGGCCCTTCAAAAAATGCCTTCATATGCTAGATTCATGAAGGAGATGCTTACAAAAAACAGGAAGTACATCGAAGAAGAAACCATTGAAATTCAAGGAAACTGCAGTGTTATCATTTAAAAGCTTTTTCCACAAAAGTTCAAAGATCCTGGAAGCTTCACTATTCCATGAACTATAGGAAAGTTGGCCATTGGCAAGGTTTTAATTGATTTAGGAGCAAGCATCAACTTAATGCCCTTATCTATGAATAAGAAGAATGGGCTTAGCCTAGTGGTATTTGTTGTGTGATGCTTGTGTGTGACATTGCTAGACTTGGTATCGAACCTAGCGGAGACCAAAAGTGGGTTTTATTTGCATTATGCTATTTTCATTTATATTTTTTTCTTTCGAAAACCACTTTTGGGCTGAGAGAAGCGCGCGGGGCAAGAAATTATATAAATCCACTTTGTTCTCCAACATCAACCATAAAAACCTCTCGTATTTTTTTCCTTTTCGAAACCCTAGGGAGAGATGAAAAGGCATGTGGGGCGAGAGGAAGGGAGAAACCTTGTGCGAAGAACACAAGAAAACATTATTTCTGTCACCCTTCAAGAAACCCCTTTTTCATTTCTTCTCTCTGTTTTAAAGAGAAAAAACACAAAGTCTATCAGCTAATTAGTGGTGGGCATGGCGGTGTGACCAACAGGAGAACATGAAAGCGCGGAGGATGAGTGAAGAACAAAAGGGGATATAACCTTTGGGTTGAGAGGTTTAATCGCGGGAAGGTGTTGAACATGGTATAGGGAGCTAACCCTCTTGTTTCATGTTTGTGATTCAATTGTATGTGTTATACCACTTGTTATAATTACCTATTAGTGGTATTGGCTTGTATTAATTGTGAGAAAATTTATAATATTGTGTTCAGTAATGTAGGCTGATGAATTTGACGTGCATTATTGTTTTCACCCTGTTCTCATTCGGGTAATGCAAGGAATGGGTAAACTGGGTGATTATAGATGGTTATGTTAAGTCATATATTATTAAGTTGTGTCCAGATCATGACCAACTAAACTAACCAGATACTAAATAGATTTGTATGTTGATCCTGGTAAGAAATAGTAAAGAAATAAGATTTTTTTGACTAAAACAAAGGGTTGCTGGATTTCAGATCGAATGACATATATACTACTATTATGGCATGATTATGGGTCATGATGTTGTTTTCAAGGTTATGTGATGTACTAATATGAGTTAGATGAAATTTTATGGTATGATGGTTATGATTCATTACTGTTTGGATGAACTATAGTTTTGGGGACTTTGTTTAATATTGTTTATCCATTATAATTGTTATTATTGTTGAGTAGACAATCATAAACCTATTGAATATGTTTTCTTGAGACTGTATGACTATTTTAAATGTTGGTATAGTTGTTTTGGCTTGGTTATTGCATCGAGTAACATAGTGGTACTCGATTGGAGTGATTTTGGACTAGATAGGAAGTAGACAATTATGTGTGTGAGTCATGAGATACTCAGAGGGCTACTCTTAACTTGTTCAATGGTAGGAACTTGTCTAGTATGGTTGGTAGTGATACCCTTAAAGTTAAGGTTTCTCTTTCACCTGTGTAATGCAGTGGATAGAGGTCTTTTGAACCTGTGTGATGTAGTGGAAGAGGGTGGTTTAAGTAAAGAGTGATAACATTTTGTTTTGTGATCATTATTTAGCTTCGTGTGAGAGTCATGGTTTTGAACCAACCATATGGTATGGTGGTGGTTATGTTTTAGTATGTGGTGAAATTTGAAAGAAGACATATGTTGTTAGAGATGGTTATTATTGGGACGGCACTGGTGCAGAATTGGCTTTTAACGTCCCCCCATAGACGTCCGTCTACAAAAACCCCAACGTAAATAATTGACCGGTGGCATATTCGTAAATAAGTGAAACTCTAGACGTCCGTCCTGGGTCGGGCCGGATGTCTATAATATTATAGACGTCCGTGGGAGGGGGATGGACGTCTACTAGGCTGAACAACTGAACGTTTAAACTCCCCATGTTAGCCCCTTAAACGTCCGTCCTGGGAGGGTCCGGACGTCTATAATATTATAGACGTCTATAATATTAAGCAAAATGACACAAACCGAGCAACATCTGCTTTCATACCCGACCACCAAAATGATTATTTGAGATCCTGATACATTTTAGTCATGCTTGGATGCATGCTAAAACAACTCTAATGTCCTTCCTCAAGAATCAACCTCTTAGTTTCCCCATTATTAGGAACACAAATCCTTCCTCTGAACCTCAAAATATCGTTTGGTCCCAAAATGAAATCCTTCCCTTGTTCACTACCAATCAGTCCTCTTGACTTCGTAGCTCAGCATCTATCGACTGTTTCTCTCGGATTCTGCTCAGAAGTTCACTTTCTACCACTAAGCGACTGCATATGATACCTTTCGGTTCTAACTCAACTTGTAGCTTCAAATCTCGAAAGCTTTCAACCAATTCTAGTTCTCGGATCATCATTGCCAACACATGCACGGTCTTCCTACTCAAGGCATCAACTACTACATTAGTCTTTCCAAGATGGTAGAGTAGATCAAATTCATAGTCCTTTATGAATTCCATCTATCTTCCCCGCCTCATGTTCAACTCCTTTATGAATTCATAGCTCTTCTTACATTGCAACACATTTGTCATTGTGGAGAGCTTTACCAATATTCTTAGGTTCTATCTGAGATACAAAAGCCACTGTCATGCAAAAATTATTTAAGTTTCGTCTAGTGGTTACCCCTTTTAAGATGTCTTATATGATATTGTGCATTGATATTCCATGAGGTTGTTGATAGCTTTTAGGAACATCTTGTTGTGGAGGAGAATTATCAGTTATGTACATCTTTTCAAATGCTTTCCTTAAATAATCTTCATGACCTAGATGTTGTCTATTTGATTGAAGAGGGTTCTCCTCAAAGTTCATAATTTCAAAGACAACATATATATATATATATATATATATATATATATATATATATATATATATATATTCTTAATTGATAATATATATTAATTAGATTATAACACTAGTTATTAAAATTTTGTGTCTCAGATTTTTACGTGGTCAAGTCAATTTTCTTGTGAAACTTTTATATTTGATTAATTAATAAAAATATATGGTCTATATATTATTGTATGTAATGAAATAAATAAATTATATTATAATTAAAATTTATGATAAATAAATAATATTAAAAATATAAATTATAATTAAATTTAATAATTTATATTAATGTAATTTCTTTTAATTAAAACATAATTATTGAGGCATGTCTATATTGTATTCAAGTTTGTGGTGGTTGTAGCTTCTGATCGATGTCAAGTCATTATTTTTTTTCCTTCGTCTTTGTATGTTTAATTAACTAAAATCGATAATCAATAAACATTTTCATTGTATGTTTTATATTATGATTAAAATTAATGGTAAATATAATTTTTTTTTTAAAATATAATAGTTGTATTTTAGATTTGTAAAAGAGAATTCATATTATGAAATTTTATTTTATTTATAACATAATTATGGAGTTATGTTTATCTTAGATTCTACTTTTCAAATAAATGCTAATTTTAATATATTGATTATACTATGTTAAAATTTATAATGAAATAATATTTTTAATGTATAAATTGTATTTTAAATTTGTAATAAATAATCTATATTGATATGAATTTATTTTTATTTACAGCATAATTATAGAGGTACGTCTATTTTGGGTTCTACTTGGCGCTGATTTCGACCCATTAGTTGACGCCAAGTCATTTTGTTTTGTTTTTGTTTTATTTTTTTATTAGTCTTTATTTAGTAATTATTAATAAGCTGGCTAATGTATAATTAAAATTAATAATAAATAATTTTGTGTATAAGACATATTATAATTAAATTTATTAAGGATGATTATTTAATATATAAATTGTGTTTATTTTTAGAATTAAAAGTAATTTATATGGTGTAAATTTGTTTTAAATTATAACATGATTATTGAGGGATGTGTATTTTGGATTCTACTTGACGGGCGACTTTATAGTTTATGCAACTTTATTTAATTAATTATAATTACTACTTAATTATGTTTATCTTGAATTCTTCTTTACGCTGATTGTGATTGTGACCTTTTGACGTCAAATCATTCTTTGATGGACTTTGATGTTTTGAGCTGGTTGTTGATTCTCAACTCGTTATTCTTTTCCATTAATTTATATTATTAAACTATATAAAGACTCCACGCGTTGTCTCATGTAAGTAAATAATTTTATGTATAAAACGTATTATAAATTAAATTTATTAAAGATAGTTATATTTAATATATACATCATATTTACTCTTAGTTTTATAAATAATTTATATGATGTAAGTTTATTTTTTATTATAAAATGATTATTGAAGGATGTTTATTTTGAATTGTACTTATGGATGAATGTGACCTTTCCGTGGATGACAGATCATCTTCTCTGAATTTTACTTCTATTTTAGTAAAAGTATACCACAATATTTATTTATATTGTTAAAATTGGTATTAAATAAATATTGTAATGCAAAATTTATATTAATAATTCTTTTTATAGCAAAAAGTATTTTTGAACATTATCAAAATAAATATTGTGGAATAAACCATCTTTAAAAAAATTCTCGCCGAAATCACTCCTCTAATTTCGTTAGTTTTTTAAGCGCGTCATTTTATGTTAGAATTGACTTAAACGTCTTCCATGCTCCAAAAATTAACAAGCAACTTGAGAAAATTCAAATTTAAACTTAATTTCACATCATATTTTTTATTTTTATAAATAATTTTTTCTTTGATGAGAAATTAGTTTTTAATAAATTTAAATTTTCCTAAAAAAAATTTACCTCACAATTTTTAATTATAAAGAAGATTAAAAAATAAAAAATAGTATATTACCTCCGTTTTATTAATTTTCGGGTTTCAACTTTTATTTTAAAAAACTTTAATATGCATTCATGGACCATAAACAGTTGATGCTTTCTTACTTAAGGGATGAAGACCAAATCCTTTACGTGGGTGAAGAGAAAAATGAAGAGTGTTGTGAGAATGTGTTTCGTCCTTTTCCTTTTATTGGAAGTGGTGTGGTGTGAAGGATGTTGGAAGGAGGAGCGAGAAGCACTTTTGGGCATAAATTCTCGTTTGAACTCTCCTTTCTCTTGGAACACCGACACAGATTGCTGTGAATGGAACTATGTGCAGTGCAACCCCTCCACAGGAAGAGTGGCTCAACTAGTTCTTACTGATGGCTGGAGGAAATCAACAAAAAAATATATTAATTACTCAGATTTTTCTGTCCTCAAAGATTTGAAGATCCTCGACTTGTCATATTCTGAAATAGTTGGTTGTGAGGGGGATGCAGGTATTAATTCGTACAACTTCTATGTCTTCATCGCTCTAATTACTTACTCAAAACTACGAATTTTATGGAATACTCGCTATTTCAACTTTATTTTTCATATTGCAGAGTTGCCAAATCTGGAGGTTCTCGACATTAGTGGTAACAAGCTGTATAATGCTTCGACCATTCTACCTTGTTTGGATGGCGTTCCATCTCTTAAGTCGCTTAATTTAAAATATAACAGCTTCAGTACATCTTCATTAAACCACGGTGAGACTAACAATTTATTATTTACTTTAAGAAATGACAACAATAAAATAATTTATTATAATGAAGATCTTCAAATTTTTTATACTATATTTTTTTTTCACATTTGTTGGCTTCCTTCACAACTTTTGGTTTTATGAATACATGTGCTTATATTTAAGCTTTTGAAAGTGTGTCACCAAAGCTGCCTAATTTGGAGGTCCTGAACATAAGTCATAACTATTTGACTAATGACATCTTACCATCTATGGAGGGATTCACATCTTTAAAGGAACTGAATTTGGCCGGAAATCAATTGAGCTCGGATCTTCACATTGAAGGTATTATTTGTTGTATAGGATATTATGTAGTACAAAGGAATATATAATATATTTATTGATCGTAAGGACAATTTTTGTTTTTGGCTCTTATCAATTATTGACGAAATTGATTTTGGAAGTAGATAAATATGTGTGAAATTTTATACATATTGTTGTTAGACTTAACTATTGGTTTAGACCGTTCGGTCATTCCTGGTCTGTCTTATGCGGGAGACCTTTCGGTCATTCTGTTTTGTCTGTTACAATTGCTTTGATTGACTATATATTGTAGCCTATCTTTGCGTTGTATTTCTGAATTCAATTTTCAATCTCGAAGTATTATTCACAGATCATTCTCTCTGTGTTTTTTACTCTCTTATTCTCTCTTCTCTGCATCTGGGTTTTCTATTCTTTGTTTTACACGAACCCAACAATTGGCGTCCACTGTGGGGCTGTGAATCAAGAAATTCCAGAAGCGATGGCAACCAAGTTCGACATAGAGAAATTCAATGGATCAAATGACTTCAGGCTGTGGAAGATCAAGATGGAGGCTATCTTGATACAGCAGGGCTCCAATGACGCATTAAAGGGTGAGTTGAACATGAGTGATGCGATGTCGCAAGAAGAGAAGAAAAGAATGGTTGATAAGGCAAGAAGTGCTATCATACTATGTCTTGGTGATAAGGCACTGAGGGAGGTTGCGAAGGAGAAGATTGCGGCTGGAATATGGGAAAAATTGGAGTCGTTGTACATGACAAGATCGCTGGCTCATAGGTTGTGTTTGAAGCAACAACTCTATTCGTTCAAGATGACAGAATCGAGAACCATAGAGGAGCAGCGTGCAGAATTCAACAAGATTGTTGATGATCTGGAGAATATTGACGTGAGGTTGGAAGATGAAGATAAGGTTGTTATTCTTCTGAATGCGCTTCCAAGAACCTTCGAGCATTTCAGGGATGCCTTGCTCTATGGTAAGGATCAGGTGATTACTTTAGAGGAGGTTGTGACGTCAATTCGAACCAAGGAGTTTCAAAAACTTCAAGATTCGAAAGAAACCAAGGAGGTGGCATCTGGGCTCATTACGTTGAAAGGTAAATGGAAGAAGCAGGGTGGAAATGGGAAGAAGTCGAAACCAGAAGGTACGAAACAGGTGAGATGTGGCAGAGGTTTCTGAAGGATATGAATCTGCTGGTGTTCTGGTGGCTTCATCTGAAGATTCTCAAAGAAGTTGGGTCATGGATTCTGGGTGCACCTATCATATGTGCCCGGTGAAGGAGTTCTTTGAAGATCTTGATCGAAAGGAGCATGGAAATGTGTTGCTGGGAAATAACAAGGCTTGCTAAGTGCAAGGAGTGGGGTCGGTAAGGCTGAAGATGTTTGACAATCGTGAAATGATGCTGCAGGATGTGAGGTATGTGCCTGAACTAAAGAGAAATTTGATTTCTATTAGTTCGTTTGATCTTAGAGGTTACTCCATGAGAGTTGAAGATGGAGTGATGAGAGTGTATTCTGGAAATTTTGTGGTTGTCAAAGGCAGAAGAAAGAATGACTTGTACATTATGGAGGGTTCCACTGTCATTGGTCATGCCTCGATAGCAAGTGAGAAGTCTGAAAATACCGCTCGGCTTTGACACTTGAGGATGGGACATATCAGTGAGAAGGGCCTTGAAGAATTGGAGAAGCAAGGTTTACTTCTGACAGATAAACTGCAGGAGCTGAATTTCTGTGACCACTGTGTCTTAGGGAAATCACACAGAATATCGTTCGGTAAAGGGAAACACTTGACCGAACGACCATTTGAATATGCTCATGCTGACTTGTGAGGGCCTGCGAGAACTCAAACTAATGGTGGAGGAGCGTATTTCCTTGGTATAATTGATGATTTTTCAAGAAGAGTGTGGATCTACGTTCTGAAGAATAAGTCTAAAACGTTTCAAAGGTTCAAGGAGTGGCATACACAGACCGAGAATCAATTGGGGTATAAGTTGAAATGCCTGAGAACTGACAATGGTCTGGAGTTTGTTTCAGAGGAATTCAATGAATTATGCAAAGTTAAAGGGATCAGGAGGCACAGGACTGTGGTGGGAACTCCTCAACAGAATGGCTTGGCTGGATGAATAGAACAATTCTGGCTGAAAGGGTGATCAATTTTGTTATCCATAAATGTGTGTTTCAGTGGATATTTGTGAAATCTTTATTTCTTTATAAAAACATTGGAACTCTTTTGTGTAACATCATACATGCTCGAAATGATTTCTGATTATCATTTCTGCCTTATTTTTTTCCATACGAAAATGGTGTAAGTCAGACAGAGAGAGTTGAATTTACATTAATTTCTTATACCAAGATAAAGTAAACTTTTAGATGTTTAACGTACACTATAGGTTTTGAAAAAATTACTTTCGGTTATTTGAAAGCAAACTAGTTTTGTAATGCTTCTATTTCAACAGTGAAGAAAAATATAAGGCTTCACGAATTGTAGTTGATTTTGATTAATTCTTAATTTATGGCTTGCAGGATTATTGACTATGTCCCGTTTGACGAATCTTGATTTAAGCGATAATAAAATCCATTCTTTTGTGACCCATCAAGGTATTTAAGAAATAAAATTAAAAATAATATATGCTCTGTCCTCTTTAGTCTAATTATAGTATTATGTATATTTTTTTTAGTTAATTTAAGTTTTATATGACTTTCAGGTTCAAAAAGTCTAAGTAGATTGGATGTTCTTACTTTAGATGGAAATATGATAGATGGAGACATACTAAGGGAGTCATTACAAGCTTTATCATCATCCATTAGGAAGCTTTCTATGTGTAATAATATATTTAAAGGAACAATTGTAGCTGGAGGTAGTAATATTTATGATTTTCACAAGATAATTTAATTCTATGGTTGCTATATTATGATTCATGTCATTTTTTTATTGTGCAGATCTTTATAATTTAAGAAATCTAGAATATTTGAGATTGGATGGAAGCAGCAACGTGAAGAATGAATTTTTTAAAAGTATTGGGAATTTAACATCCTTAAAAGTTCTGTCTCTAGCAAATTGTCATATAAATGACACTCTTCCTACGACTGGTAATTATATCATTAGCTTGTCTTTTTAAGTTATTTATAACATATATGTTATGCATAAATTGCTCTTAGTTTAGTTGAAATCTTTATATCTTATATTATAACCCTTGCAAGACTATCTGTTTTTTTGTCAAAATTTTATATTTCAGATTGATTTGTGAAAATTTCATATTTCAGATTGGTTTAAGTTGAAGAATCTCGAAGAGTTAGATCTAAGTCAAAATCTATTTGTGGGACCACTCCCTTTGTCTTTCTTAAATATGACATCTATTCAGAAGTTGGAACTTTCACAAAATCAATTTAGTGGAAAGTTTGATTCTAATATTGCTACTCTGACATCACTTGAATATTTTGGTTTTACAGAAAACCAATTTGAAGTTCTTGTTTCTTTTAGACCATTTTTCAATCTCTCAAACCTGAAGTTCATATATGGTGAAAGAAACAAAGTCATATTAGACTTACAACCTAGTATGCAAACTTGGATTCCTAAATTTCAATTACAAGTGCTTAGTTTGCCGTCAATGATTGTTACACATTCTCTTCCGCTCCCCAGATTTCTTCTACATCAAAACAATTTGACTAGCTTAGATTTCAGTAATTATTGGTTTGAAGGAGGATTTCCTCATTGGCTGTTAGAAAACAACACAAAATTGAGTGAAGCTCTTTTGAGAAATTGTTCTTTGAGTGGTACTATGCAACTACCATTGAGATCTCTTTCTGGGTTACAGCGCCTTGATGTGTCTGACAATACCATAATTGGTGAAATTCCAAGCAAGAATATGAGTGTTGTTTATCCAAATTTAGTTTATGTAAACATGTCTAGAAACCACATCCAAGGTTCAATTCCTCGTGAATTAGGTCAAATGAAGTTATTACGCGAGTTGGATCTTTCATACAACCAATTGTCTGGAGAAATACCAGAAGACATGTTCAAAAAGGACATGAACCTCTACATTAGAAACCAACTCTCATACCAACTCTATGTCTTGATACTTTCAAATAATAAGTTTGAGGGACCCGTTTTTACAATACCCACTGATTTACAGTACTTATCATTGAATGATAACAATTTTAGTGGTGAACTTCCGAGCAATATTTTTGACATATCCATCATTTCATTGGATGTAAGCAACAATCATTTGGTAGGAAAGATTCCAAGCTTTGGTAAAACAATTTCAAATTTGATGGAACTTCGTATGTCCAATAACAGCTTTGAAGGATTCATTCCATTAGAATTGGCGCAACAACCATATCTACTTTATTTAGATCTCTCTCAAAATCATTTGACGGGCATTGTACCATCATTTCTGAATTCTTCTCTAAAATTTATCCATTTGAGCAATAATCATTTAATTGGGAGTGTCAAAGAAAATGTTCAGTGGAAGCTCTCCTGTAGTGATGTTAGACCTTAACTACAATGAAATATATGACAACATTCAAGATATGATACAAGACCTTAGTCATTCAAAGTTGAATTTTCTCTTTTTAAAAGGTAATCACATTACTGGGGATATACCAAAGGAGTTATGCCAGATGAAATATTTAACCATGTTAGACCTTTCACACAATGAATTTTCTGGAGAAATACCCCCTTGCTTTGGGATAATGCCTTTTGATAATAATAACCTTGATTCATCATTAAAAGTACTCGAAGGAAGCTTCTTTATTAAGGAACATGTAACGGAAGCCACATCAAGAAGAACAGCGGTACCTCGCGCACCAGTATCATCAAAGCAACAGAAAGTGACAGCAAGTTTCACTTCAAAAAGAAATACCTATATTTACATGGGAAGTACTCTTACTTACATGTCTGGAATCGATTTATCACAGAATAAACTGAAAGGAAATATCCCGTTTGATATTGGGAAGTTGACAAGAATCCAAGCATTAAACTTGTCTCATAATGATTTAACTGGACAAATTCCAGATTCATTCTCAAATTTGGTTCATACAGAGAGTTTAGATCTTTCTTTTAACAAGTTGAGTGGTCAAATTCCTCCAAAACTCAATAGTCTAACATTTCTTCAAGTATTAAATGTGGCACACAACAACTTATCAGGTCCAATTCCTGAAGGAGCTCAATTTAACACATTTACTAATACTAGCTATGAGGATAATCCATTTCTCTGTGGACCTCCGTTAGCAAAGAGTTGTCATCAAACTACTACAATTATTCCACATAAACCAAATTATGAGGAAAGATCGATAGACATGTATTTCTTTCGTGTTAGCTTTGTTGTGTCATATACATTAGCATTGCTAGCAACTGCAGCAGTTTTATTCATCAATTCCCACTGGAGGCAAGTCTGGTTTTATTACATGGAATTAGTGAGTTCAAATTGTTACTACTTTATTCTGGATAACTTTTGTAGGTTTTGTAATGCTCGTAATATATAATAACCGTTGGATATTTGTTTCGATGTTTCCTTTTAAGAGTGAATAAGAAAAGTCATACATTTCTGGCTTAATATAATAAGATGAAATTTAAATTTCTATATTCCATAAATTGTTGTTCAGGATTTTTTTTAGTCTTTTAAGTTATTCATTTATACTGTCATGAGAGAATTAAGATAAGATTTTTTTTTCGTATAGCCTGAAATAATATCAATGCTTAATATATTTTTAGTACTTCTATAAGTCAAAGTTGTTGAGGTGAAAAAGTTAGTGATCAAACTTTTAGTCTATATAAAATCCTGATATTTTCATTTTATTCTTTAAAACCTTTTTCAGTATCTATGTTTTAGAATCTGAAACGACAAACGTTATGATTTTATAAAAATCAAATCTGTATTAAATAGCAAGAAAATAAAAATCAAATCTGTATTAAATAGCAGGAAAGAACTATTACTAATAGAAAATTATGGAAACTAAAAAGTTTTAGAACACATGAATCCCTTAATAATAATTTAATTTTTTATTTTTACAGTGTGCATAGTATTTTATTAGTGGAAAGAGTTAAATCTATAATCTTTCTTTTCCCTTTAAATTCATTAAATCAATTTTTATAACTTATAGGACGAGTTGAATCTACAATTTTCAATTTTTTTTAAAATATTTTATAATTTATTCTCTATTTCCTCCTCTTTATGTAAATTTTTTATGATTTTATGTTTCACACGCATTATTTTTTGCTTACCACCCATTTGTATGCTATGTATACATCTGTTACTCGAAAACACATTTTTGTGCTTAGCACTTTTTTTTAAGATTTAAGACAAGTATTACTACTCTATGAACATATTATAGATCTTTTATATTTTTTTTTATAGATATTCTATAATGTTTTAATGATAATTTTATTTTCCATATTGAATATGGTTATGAGAAATTAAATGATTCTTAAGTTCCAATGCGTTGTCAATGCATAAAAATCAATACAATTTAAAAGCTAAGAAATATAATTTATATAATTTTTGAGAAAAAAAAACATTATAGATGTGAAAACATAAATTAAGCTCAAATTATTTTATCATTTGTCTTTTTTTTTCTACTTTAGATTTTATGAAAGAAAATTTACTATTTTTATTTGTTTTGTGCGGTTAAAATATATGATAATATAAGAGATATAACCCTAAGTCATTAAAACACACATCCATCGTATATTATAGTAACTTAATATTTAATATGAAATATGATTACTTATAAAAAAAAAAATTGAGACTAAAAATAATAATAAATATGTGTCTCATAACGTCGAGGACTTTAATTTTATTCTTTTAAAAATAATTTTAATTAAGTTTTAAGTCTTGATAAATTTAAGAATCTTCAAGTCCCTATTAAATTTTTATGAGTACTCAATATATTTTTCATGTGAACTGTTTACTTTTTATGTTAATTTGGTAACAAAATAATTTTCTTATTCTATCATTTTGCTAAATTATAATCATATATTATTATATAATTCTATAATTCTATAATTGTGTAAATCTATATTTTTGTACTTTTATAATTTCATAATTTTATAAATTTATAAATTCATGATTTCATAATTTTATAATTTTATAATTTTATGATTTTATGATTTTATGATTTTATGATTTTATGATTTTATGAATTTATGAATTTATGATTTTATTAATTTATGAATTTATTAATTTATAATTTTATGATTTTATGATTTTATGATTTTATGATTTTATGATTTTATGATTTTATGATTTTATGATTTTATGATTTTATGATTTTATGATTTTATGATTTTATGATTTTATGATTTTATGATTTTATGATTTTATGATTTTATGATTTTATGATTTTATGATTTTATGATTTTATGATTTTATGATTTTATAATTTTATAATTTTATTATGACTATTCGGATAGTTAATCGAACGACTAGTTTGGTAGAAAATAGCCTCGCATCAACAGCTCTGTTTTGAAGAATTTTCATTTTCCTGGTTCTCATTCGTAAGCATTATGCTTAGTTAGTTTGGATAATTGAATACCCTATTATTGGGGGTATAACATGTCAATGATTGGATCTGGATGTTTCAAGTGATGTATTATATGTTTTTGAGTATGTTTACATGGGTATGCGATGCTTGAATGGATGTATAATGTGTTAACTATGTTTCCACATGATCTAGGGTTGATGTATGTATGTTTGAATGCTTGAATGATGTCTAGGATGTGTTTCATTTTGGCAATAGTTGATTATCATTAGTCGTAATCGATTATTTGCGCGTCAATATTGAGTCTGGTTGTGAAAATAATCTATTATCTGGAATGATATCGATTATCTCCTCCTGCATGATGTTTCTGGGTAATTTTCACTGAGATAATCGATTATCAAATGAGCAATGAAATACAAAAGGATAGCTCGGTTACCTCAAGCTAGAGGTACATTCTCATGTTTTTTGGTCCATTTATTAGCTTTTCACTGTCCTAATTTCATTGCAATGTCCAATTTGAGTTTAATCATGCTAAGCCTCATATTTCTAGCTTAGTTCAGTGTGTTTACACATTATAGAGTCATTCTTATTGTTGTTTTCTCATTTGAATCATTAGAACTCAAATTTGGTGGTGAGGTTGCTTAAATTTTTTCATAAATGAGTGTTGAAAGGTCATATTTCGTATTACATTGAATATGAATCATTTATCAGCCCAAAAAACTTATTTTGATGATTTAAAGTTGCTGGAAAAGTACAAATGACCTTATAACCCACTCTTGTGCAATTTCACTACTTAAAACCACCATTTTGAGTCTTTTTTCGTGGTGCAAGGTTAAGTTCAATTCTAGTTTTTTAAAATGTGCATTTTAAATTTATTTGGATTGTAGCAAAAGTTAGGTTCTACTGTTTTAGTTCACAATAAGTGAAAAAGAAACATTATACAAGTGTTAAAAGGTATTTAGAACTTATCTAATACAACTTAAAAGTTTGCAATTCATGGAGGCATTTCATCAAACAATTTTGAAAATTTATCAAATAGTTACGAAACAGTTTTCATAGGTTCCAATTGAGTGCCTAATTTTTTCATAAACCGTTTTTATTGTTTGTTCAATCTTTTGGACCTTTAAAGTGCCAAAGTGTTTGATAATTTTGGTGTTGTCCAACAGTCATTTCCTGGTGCAGTTTGCAATCTGTTTGGTGTTAATTTTGTGTGAAGTTGTGGTGCTATGAAGACTTTGTGGTTCAGTCTAGTTTTAGAAACCTTCCCAACTAAGGTAGCATCTTAGGAAGTGGAGAGGAAGCAGAATTTGAAACTCAGAGGGGTTGTCCAACAAGCTGAATTTCATGTTCCAATAGCTGCAATCAAAGCGAAAGAGTACTTTCTCAATCTGTTTTGAAGAGGCATCAAAAGAGGCTAAGTCTTGAATCATACAAGAAAATTAGAGGTTGTTTGCACTTTAATTTTACTGTTATATATTGCGGAACCTTTGAAGTGTAACCTTGTTCTTTGTTGTTTTGTTAAATGGCTTAGGAAAAGGCCTTTGGTGGAATTCCAAGTCCATAATAATACATTACAATAAGTCATTTTCGTGGATTAGTTGTGAAAATGTGTCAAGGGGCTCCAAGTGTGACTTGTACTTTCACATAGGGTCGTCTAGCATTTCCAATTTCCATTGCATTTCAATTTACTCTCCTTTTATTTTTTGCTTTTGTTTTTATAAGTCTGCGTGATATCTACGTATGCTAATTGTATCTTAGATAAACCTTTCTTTGGTTTAGGAGCATTTTACATTGGAATTTGAAAAAGCTTTTAGAAGATTTCTACCTAAAAGCTTTGGTAAAGACAATATAAGGAAATTCTGGTTAGGAAGGACTTGGTTTCTAAGCTTGTCCACTAAGACTCACCTCTCCTTCTTGGGAGCTACTTGGAACATATTTACTCATAGTTTCTTTCTATAAATCCTCTAACAAAAATAAGAAATTTTTTGGGAAAATATTTTCAATCATAGTTATGAAGGCTTTTTTGAAAACCTTATGAAAACAATTTTCAACTTCACAACATAGGTGTTCATCAATCTAGTGTACCAGGAAGTCTAAAGAATAGTCAAGAGAGCATGAAATTAAGAGATGAACTCCAACAACAAAGGAGATAAATCAGTGAGCTTAAGGACATGTTTGCTCAATTCATGGTGAGCCAAAACAAAGGCAAACAAAAATTAGAATCCTCACATAGGAAAAAGAAGTACATTGGAGACACATCCTTGAGCATGAGCTCTATAGTAGTCATCACAATGATTATTTCTATCAAACCTCTCCTAAGAGAACCCAAAGACCTGGAGAACAATACACTAGGGAACCTAGGATTGACCTTCCTTCCTTCCATGGAAAATATGACATAGAGGAATATTTAGAGTGTGAGATGAAGGTAGAATAGTTGTTTGAATGCCACCATGTGAATGATGAGAGAAGAGTATCCATAGCTACCTTGAGCTTCCAAGGCCATGATATGTATTGGTGGATTGCCTTGGTTAGAGACCTAAGAATCCGAAATCAACCTCAAATTAGATATTGGAATAAGCTTAGGCTAACCCTTAGGAGAAGACATCTACCCTCCTACTATGATAAAAAGTTTATGGATAAGTTCCATAGACTTCAACAACGAAACATGAGTGTGGAGGACTATAGACAAAGAATGAAATTACTCATGTTGAGGGCAGGGATAAGAGATGAGCCAGAGATTACAATTGCTAGGTTCCAAAGTGGGCTAAACTATGATATTAGGGACAAGGTAGAACTCCTACCTTACATTGACCTCAATGATTTAGTCCAACTGTGTGTAGGAGTGGACTAACAATTAAAGAGAAAGACCTCCACTAGGAAGGACTACCATACGACATTCTAAAAAAGGAAAGATTACAAGAAGGAGGGTAACCCATCCAAGTCCAAATATGAAGGGTTTAGGGAAAGTGATAAAGAAAAGGAAAAGGAGAAATATTTGTCAAGAGAACCTTCCAAAGAAATTCAGACAAAAGTGATCAAGTGCTTTAGATGTAGGAGAAAAGGGCATTATGCATATGAGTGTCGAAATAAGAGGTTTACTTACATCCTAGAGCATGAAAGTGAGAGTGGAGGTTTTTCATATAATGAGTCTTGCACTTCTACTTCTGAGGAGGAAGCCTACCTTGTGAAGGTGATTTATTAATGGTGAGAAGATTTCTACAAAGTCAACATGTTGAACTAGACCAATCATAAAGAGATAACATATTCCACAAAAGATGTAAAGTTTTGAAAAAGACATGTTTAATGATTGTGGATAGTGGCTTTTACTGTAATTATTGTAGCTCTAGAATGGTTGAAAAATTAGGCCTAACAGCTACACCTCATCCTAAACCTTATAGACTTCAGTGGATTAAAGAGGATGAAGGAATAGTAGCAAAGGAACAAGTGAGTGCACCCATTTCCATTGGGAATTATGATGATAAAATTATTTATGATGTAGTACCAATGGAAGCTCAACACATTTTACTTGGTAGGCCTTGGCAAGTTGATAAGAAGGTTCTCCATGATGGTCTCACTAATAAAATAACCATCCATCACGAGGGAAAGAATATTGTTTTGTGTCTTCTTACACCTCAACAAATAAGAGAGGACCAAATAAGTCTCAAAAAGAAGTTGGATGGAGAAAAATGAAGAAAATATAAAAGTGAGAAAAGAGAAGAATGTGAGTTAGAAACTTAGTGCCTCTTCCAAAGAAATTGTTCAACCATGAGCCTTGAAGAATTATAAAAATCTTTTGTTTGGACAACCTCATTTTCTTCTCTTAGGCAAAGAGGCACTTATTTCTATAAATTATGAACTTGAATCTATACCTTAGGGGTTGCAAAAAATTTTAAAGGAATTTAACGATTTGTTTCCAAAAGAGGTGTCAAGTGGTTTGCCACCTTTGAAGGGAATAAATGTACTGTTTTTCTGGGGTGAAAATGGCTTATTTTATACCCTACCACAAGATAAATGATGCTAGCTACATTTCAAGACTCTTATTTAAGAAAATAGTGCCTGATAGAGATGTTAAGTTCCTCAACCACTTTTGGAAAACTTTATGCAAAAGGCTAGGAACTAAACTCTTGTTTTCTACCACACGTCACCCTCAAGCTAATGGTCAAATTGTGTTACTGTGTGTAAGTGTAGACCAACCACAGGTAAGGGGCAAGAGCACTCCTTAGTTGAAGTGAGTGAGGTTGGGTTTATCCAAAAGAGTGGTGCAATGGTTGTGATAATCAATGTGAGAGTTTTAGAAGGTGTAAGAAAATGGTTACTTTTTCTATAGAGGTTGATGCAGCGTTTATAGTAAATTTGAAGTGAGTAGTTGATTAGCCTTTAAGATCTAAGACCCGAAGAATGATAATAAAATATAGTTTATAATAAAGGGAAATAATAAAATAAAATTATAAAAGTCTAAATTTGTTTTATGGGAATTATAATTATTTTTGTCAACTAAATAAATTAATGTTTGGTGTTATTTATTTATTTATTATTTTAATAATATATGGTGTGGATTGTATAATTTAAATAGGTATGTTTGTATATAGGATTCAACGAATTTGAACTAGCCTAGTTGTATGTGTATTTGTTGTTGTGTGGGGGGTGTCCAAGACCAAGGCTCGAACCTTGTTGGGCTATGTTTTGTAAGCTATTTTTTTGTTATAAAGCATGGATGTGTAGGGCCCCTAGGACAATTGTATTTTTTGGACTGGTAGAGTGGGACCAACAGTGTGGGTAATTGCGTTTGTAAAGAGAGAAAAAAAGGGGTTTCATCATTCAATTGAAGAAAAAAAAACGTGAGTGAGTTCTTTGCATTGAGTGAACAATGCAACAACATTTTAACAAAAACATGAAACAAAATCAAGCGTATATATTTTTGGATTTTAAATAAAAACAGTTGTGGCAAAGAAGATAGACAGAATGCGTGTTATATAGGGTTTCACATTTGGTGAATATATGTACAGGAGAACAAGAAATGTAACACCTCAATCTGAGAGCCACTTAAGCGTTTCAAGTATAATAATTTTCGTAAAAAACTTAAATAAAATTGTGAAGTAAAACGTATGTATTACAAATAACCTTCTTAGTCAAAAGTTTTGTCATAATCAAAAGCAATGTAAAGTATTAAATACATTGGTTAAAATATAAAACCATGAAACTTTTCTTCTTCAAATCCCCATGGCTAATCCCCTCTGACGTAGTCTACTCAGATCCGTAAGCACCTGCATTCATGTATATGCTCCCGTATAACCCATTATATGATCATCGCAATAACAACGAACCACCACAAGAAACAAGTATGGGTGAACTAAAATAATAAACATCAAGACTAGAGCAACTCATGAGGCCCCTCTAGTAACCTTTCTCTAGTAACCTTCCTCTTAGAGTTGACCTAACCTTCCTTTGAGTCACCAAACACTGCATCATCACCATCAAACTACCTAAGTCCATGAACTCCTCACCCTTAGCCATCCTAACTTGCACAACCTCAAACCCTTTCCCCACCATTTTCTGCACCAAATATTTTCACGGGACCATCTTCATTGCATAGCTTTGGCCCAACCTAGCTAGGAGATTTTCTATCATTTAGTATTAGAGCTTTGGTTCTTGAAAAGTTAAGGCTTTTTGTCCTTATCTATCCTTTATTGTTCTGTGTTGTTGATGTTATTTCCTTACTTGTCTTGTTGTGTTTTTCAATCTATCATTTGTTTTGGCAATAAAATGTGACGATTTTGAAAGTTAAACTACATCTAGGTCAGAGGTTCCTATATATCATTTGTTCATTTTTGGTAGTTTTGTCTACTGTTTTGTGCCTTCTAAATGCTCTTAAATGTGTTGGAAATCGCGTTCTTAATTTTTATGGAATCTTTATTCGTCTTTTGGTTTGGTCGTTTTGAGTTTTAATCCATCCAAGTTATCTAGAGTCTTGTCTAGTCCTTTATATGTCATTACTTCTTAGTTGAGCTTTGAAAAATCACAAAAATATGTATTCAATTTTTTTCCGAAAATAGTTTTATGTGTGTGTCTTTGAGTGCTTTTATTTTACATATTTGAGTTCATATTTGTTGTTAGATCATGAACAAGTTCATAGAGTTAGATTTTCATTATGTAATTTTTTGTGATTCATGTTATACTTGATTCTAGTAGGTTTTCTTCATTTTGGTACTATAAGTTTATGTGCTCTCTAAAAACCTTTGAAACATTCCAAATTTGGGGTCTGATTAGGTGTGTATGCTGAAAATTTCAAAGAAAATAAGAGACAAAAGGTATAAAAGAAAAAGTAGACAAAAAGTACAAAAAGTAAGAACAAAAAGTAAAAGCAAAAGGCATATATAAGTACCATTTCCACCAACTTTGTGAACACTTGTATGTTGATATTGGCTGCTATTTTTCATGTACAAAATGCTTTATCCAATAGAAAAATTAATCTAAAAAGTATGTCCATAGTGTACCATTTGATCAAAGCTTGCAAAAGAAAAAAAGTATCTTGTGTTTTCTAGTAGTTTTTGGTTTTTATGGTCTATTCTAGTGTCTTTCTTTAGGTAATTTCTTTTGTTTTCCTAACTATTCTTTCTTGCAATTTATTTTCTTTCTTGTCTCCTAATTAATCTTGGCTTTGTCCATATAAACTTCTTTTGGAAGAGTCTTTGTTCATTTTAGACATTTTCTTGCTTTATCCTTATACTCTATTTCGCTTTGTGGTGTTATCTTGTGATGTAGGTTTCTTTGGTAAACCAAAACAGTGAGGTTCCTTTGGAGAGCCAACACAAAACCTTGAGGTAGCATCCTAGGTAGAGGAGACCTTATGGTAAGCTTAAATTTGTGTGTATTTCATTTTAGTTGTAATTTGGTTTTTGTTAGGTATCTTAAGGGAGTCTTTGGTGCTCAATTTCATCTCTTAACAAGAGCCTTTAACTTTTATTTCTTTGCGCTTTTAGTTGGTTTAAGTGTGAGGGAACCAAAGTTCCTTCTAGCTTAACCTTAGACTGTATAACTTTAGATTTATGTGTTTTCCTTAATTATGGTAGCTTAATGTTTGTCTAGTCTATTTCAAGTCTAAATCCCTTTAAGAATTAGGGTATAAGAGGACTTAAAGTTAACTTTGGCTAAGTAAAACTTGGTATTTAAGTAATCCTTAGTGATTCACCTTTCTTCTCTGAAAATGAATTTAATCTCTTTAAGACTTGTATACTAAGTTTGTTTGCATAAACCATTTACGAAAATATTAAAAATGTTTTTCTCTTCAATTATTTATATTATATATATATATATATATATATATATATATATATATATATATATATATATATATATATGAGATTACCTATCTTTTCTCTAATATAATAATCAATATTGAATCTTCATTCACTTTTTTTTTTTCTTCATGTTCTAAAATGAAACAAACCAAATATTAATGAAAAGTTTTGAGTTAATTAGAATGAGATTTATAAATATTATATAATTAGTCATTTTGTTTTTCTTTTCTCAGTTTATTAATATATTTATTATAGAGAGTTAAATATATTTGTAATTAATTGTCTTACACGTATTGTATCCTAATCTTAATATATTTTATTTTCTAAATTTTAAAAATAAATAAATATAATTATTTTAATTTAATTATCTAATAACATTAAATTTCTTTTACATGTTAAAAGACTTTTTCAAACTAACATTTAAGAAAAAAATAATTAAAAATTACAAAAAAAAAAAACTCAAATATCAGTCTCATTTGATATATTCAAAAAATTTAACTCAGTTAAATTCGAAAGACTATATTTATTTATATACAATATTTGATAATTAAAAACTATATTAAAATTTGAAATAAAGATAATTTTAAATTTACATCAAATTTAAATGATTAAAAATATATTTAAATCTTTTCACTTGTTATAGTATAATATATAAGAGCCTAATAATGTTAGATTCATGTTCTATATAAACCCCCTTTTAACCACTACCATCCGCTACCTTTTCTTACATGTTATAAACGAAAACTAAAAGGTTGATAATATTAAATACAATGAAGGTCCACCATTAAAAACATATAATAATTAAAGGAAGTTATATAACATTTATGTATATATAATTATACTGATAATCGTATAGTTGTCAGTAAAATTAGTTCTTGGTTCCGTGAATCCGGTAACAAGAAAGAAAAGATTTTAAATGTTATTAATATATTTTTTAAACAAAAAATAATTAATATTATATTGAAAAGATAAATTTAAATGCTATTAAAAGGCTAGGTGGGTGTCCGTCCAGTTCACCAATTACACTGATATTCTGATTAAATAGCAATTCAAATTATTCGGTATGCTATTATATGGTTATTTAAATATAATTATTGACAATAATGGTGCAACGCAGAAAGTCCTGGTACTATGTTACACCCATATGTATTCTCACAGATTTCATTTGGCATTTTAAGCGAATATTTTTGAGATGTTTTCTCTTCAAAAAAGTTTTCTTTAAATGATCATTCTAAATCCGTTTTATATTAAATTTAAATTTCTTAAAATAAAATCTGAAATTTAAAGAAAATCACATAAAATATCAATGAGTTATATAAATAAGCCTGTCTTAAAACTAAAATTAATATACATATATTAATAGCGTATAAAAAAATAGAAAAATTATAACAACAATTATATTTTAACTTAACAGAATAAAATAATAGGATGAAAATATAAACGTAGTACATAATAAATAATTTATTTAATCTTTTACTTTTGAAATAAATCCTCATCTAAAAATAAAAATGTATTTAATACATATACTACACGGTTACAAGTAAGTCAATTTTTATTCGACCACAAATTAGTCTGATCCTATCCAAGTATAAGTTAGTTAGTTTCTTCTCGATCACAAACTTGTCAGCTTCTATTTAGCTACAAGTCTGTCAGTTCCTACCTGATCACAACTCAGCCTTATGCTATCCAGCCACAAGCTTACCAGTTTTTATCTAGATACAAGCCAACCTATTTCTACTTGGTTCTAACCCGACCTATCATATTCTAATGGCATATTATTTTTTAACTTAGCAATTCTGAGTCAAACAACTGATTCATGAAGGGTCACAGACCCACCTAGACCTATATAGGTGAAGACCTACAAATCCATAATTATCCTATAAATAGTACACTCATCGAGGTAAATAATTTACGCTCATATTTACAACATTAATTGTTATCTGACACAGTCAACTAACTCAGGCATCAGAATGTCTTTTACAGGCACACTACCATTAGTCCATGGAGGACGAGTACAAAGAGAAGGTCGGAAGGAAGAACACTTGATGCATGGAAGATTGAGGTAGTTTGTGGAACTCATTTTTTGAGGGTGTATTCAGCTCTGAAAGTATAATTGTTATACTTGAAAGGTTATTGAAAAAGATACAAATTTTCTTTGTTTTTCTTTACATTTGGACTACAGTAGAGGACGACTATCGAGTACTAAGAAGATTGGGGGACTAATGTACTATACATGGCTTGATGTTACACGGTCGCTGGCCAGTTCCTATTAGGCCACAAGCTGGCCAGTTCCTACCCAAGCACAAGTTAGCCTAATCCTACTTGGACATAAGTCAGCCTATTCCTACCAGGTCACAAGCCGACCTACTTGGCCCTAACCAGACTTGTCATACTCTAATAGCATATTATTCTTTAACTTAACATATTCTAAATCAGACCACTAACTCATGAAGTAAATGGGCCATAGGCCCACCAAAGCCCATGTAGGTGATGACCAACAAACTCATAATTATCTTATAAATAGTACATTAATCGAGGTAAATTATTTACGTTCATATTTGTAACATTAATTGTTACCTGACGCATTCGACTAACTTGGGCTTTAGAGTGTCCTTTGCAGGCACAGTACCATCAATCCATGGAGGACGAGTATTGAGAGGAGGACAGAAGGAAGAACACTTGACGCATGGAAGAATGGGGTAGTCCGTGTAGCTCAGCTCCACAAAGTGTACTCGACTTTTTAAGTACAATTAATATACTTGAAATTTTATTGATAAAGATTCCAATTTCCTTTTCTTTTCTTTGCATTAATTTGCAGTACAGGTAAACTATTGGGTACTTACTATCGGTATCATGTTTTGTAAACTAAAGGTGATCTACAACTATTTTAGTGAAGTCTTTCAATGTCTTCAAGTCATGAGAAGATTGGTGGGGTGATGAACTCTAGACAACCTAATGTTATTTGGCCACAAGTCGGGTTGATCCAAATTGTGAAGACAAGATCGTGAGAGAGAGAGAGAGACTAGGATCGTCTAAAGCTTCTCTGGTTTTGAACTTTAACAAACAACATTAAAGAAAATAGCATGGAAAAATAAAAAAGAGCACAAACACAAAGAAAAAATTATAATGATTATAAAACGTCTAAACACTAAAAGTCAGAGAATACAAAAAATACTCAATGTCACAAAGAAAAACTAAATATAACATAGGAGTACAAAGTCTACATTAGAAGCATCAATATGTCAAGCCAAATCTAAGTAAAATCAAGATCACATCTAGAGCTACATAAAAAAATAGAAGTGATAAGCTTAAAGAACATAGAAGAAGCCTGCACATAATATGTTTAAAAATATATAATCACAAGAAATGAATATAAGAAATGTCAAATAAAACACTAAGTGCAAGAACCGTCAGGGTGATACTCAGCTCTAGTAAGAGTAACAGGGGTTACTAGGTTTGACTAGCACAACCAGGAGTGGTAAAAATAGTCATGTACTTCATTGAAAATCTAGTGAAACCCTCTAAGTTATCTTAGAGGAGAACTGGTTGAAGCTTAGTTGAGTGAACCAATATAAAATGTTTGTATGTGATGTCTTAGCTTTACAAACATATTATTTTCAAATACATCAGATGTTCCGAAAGTAAATCACTAACATGCATGCTTATCAACGGATATTTCTTCATCTAAGAGTTACTTCTCCTAAACGCTATGAAGATTAGCTAAACACCATGACTATAAACATACCTATTAGCACAATGTTTATAGGTTAAGAATTTAGTCACTTACGAGGATCATCCAATCTATTTCTATGGTGGTCAAATATCATCTCCAAAAATGATATATAGAAACATTATTCAACCCCTCCCTTCTAGTGTTTCTCGTTACTTCAATACCTAGCCATAAGCCAGTCAATTCTTATCTAGCCACACATCGGCATGATGTTACTCGACCATAAGTCGGCTAGTTCCTACCTAGCCACAAGTTGGAATCCTACCTAGTCAGAAGTTGGTCAGTTCCTACCCAAACAGAAGTCGGCCTGATGTTACTCGGTCACAAGCCACGAGTTCCTAACTGACCTAAAGCCAGCTTGTTCCTTCCTGGATACAAGCTGACATTGTCTTACCCGACCACAAGCAGGTATGTTTCTACTTAGTCGTAACTCGACCTATTCTTCTTTAATTTAGCACATTCTTAATCAAACAACTGACTAGTGAGATAAATGGGTCATGGGCTCACCTAGGCCCATATAGGTAAGGACCCACAAACCCATAATTATCCTATAAATAGTACACCTGTCAGGTATATAATTTATGTTCATATTTACAACATTAATTATTATCTGATGCACCCAACTAACCTGGGAGTCAGAGTGTTATTTGCAGGAAAACCACCATCAATTCATCGAGGACAAATATTAAGAGGAGGACGAATGGAAGAACATTTAACGCATGGAAGATTAGGGTAGTTTGTGTAACTCATTTTCTTAGGATGTACTCAACTTCGTTAGTACAATTACTATACTTGAAAATTTATTGATAAAGATACAAATTTTCTTTGATTTTCTTTGCATTTATTCTACAATACTAGACAATTATCGAGTACTTGCTACCAGTATCATGATTCGTAAACCAAAGGCCAACTATAACTATTTTATCAAAGTTCTTCACATGCTTTCAAGTCATGAAAAGACTGGGGGGTTGGTGTACTATACACGACCTTATGTTACCCGGCCAGTTCCTACCTGGCCATAGGCCGACATGGTCCTACTTGGCCACAAGTTGGATAGTTCCTACCCAACCATACGTCAACCTGATGTTATCCAACCACAAGCCGACCAGTTCCTACCCAGCCACAAGTCGACCAGTTCCTTCTTGGCATCAAGCCAGCTAGTTCTTACATTCCCAAATGTCGGCCTGATACTACTCGATCATAAGTTGGCTAGTTCCTACTCGTCATAAGTCGGTCTGATCCTACCTAGCCACACGCTGACCTAATGCTACCTAACCACACGCCGACTAGTTTCTACCCAGCCACAAGTTGGCATGATCCTACTTGGCCATATGTCTGTTGGCTCTTACTTGGGCACAAGTTGACCTGATGCTACCCATCCACAAGTCGACCCAATGTTATCCAACCATAAGTCGCCAATTCCTACCTGACTAGAGGCCAGCCTATTCCTACCTGACCACAAGTCGGCTTTTTTCCTACTCTGATACAAGCCGACTTGTTTCTACAACCTGGCATGTCATACTCTAATGTCGTATTATTCTTTAACTTAGCACATTCTTAATCAAATAACTGACTCATCAAGTAAATGGGTCACGAGCCTACTCAAGCCCATATATGTGAAGACACACAAATTCGTAATTATCTTATAAATAGTATATTTATCGAGATAAATAATTTACTTTCATATTTATAATATTAATTACTATTTGATGTACTTGGCTAACTTAGATGTGGAAGTGTCTTTTGTAGGCAAACTATCATTAGTCCATGAAAGACGAGTACCAAAAGAAGGACAAAGAGAACACTATACAAAAATAAAAGATTTTATATATATATATATATATATATATATATATATATATATATATATATATATATATATATATATATATATATATATATATATATAACATGAGTTTATTTTCGTTTCTTTATGCCAATTTTTGTTTTTTTAAAGCAATGATGAAAACTAATTTTTCAAACTCTTCATGCTGTCTAATTTTTTTTTTAAATTTAAGTTATTTTCTATTATGTACTCCACTTTTTTTTTAATTAACAGTTTTAAATGCTATCTTAAATTTAAATATTTTAAAATAATATCTAAAAATACAAACAAGTTATATAATTTAAAATTAATATATCTATATATATAATAAAAATTACACTAACGATTATATTTTACCTTAACAAAATAAAATTACATGACAGCTTTGGATGCACTAATACCAAGTGTGTCGCTAGCATAGGTTTTGCAAGATGTTAAAGCAAGTAACCTTTTTAATCCAAAATAACTATAAAAAGAGATGCATGATTGATCATACGAATAAGTTCCATGATGCCGATTTTTTTATGTTAAGAAATAAATTGAAATGCACCCACCAAAGACATGAAGAAGGAAAAGGTGTTGGTGAATGAAAATGTCACAATAACTAACATAATAACACAGCATAATTGTTGGTTGAGTTTAGGAAGAAGACAAGATTTGTTTGAAGCGTGAGGATGGTTCGTTAGGCCATGCCAGAGTGGGCACGACGCACAACCACAACTCACTCATATGCCCCACTTTCTCCTTGTCTAACGCAAAACGAGAAAAGTGTCTCGTGAAGTGGAGGGTCTAACAAGATAATACAAATTATTATCAGCTCCTTTCTGCAAAATAATCATAAATAACGTCTTAGTAATCATAAATAGGATGACTGCGTTTTCATTTAGTAAGATTTACACAACTTTATTATCTATCTTTTTAAATAATTATGAGAATGAGTTAGATTGAAGCAGATTGGACAGAGTTGAATAAATTAAGTTAAAATTTAGAAAGTTTTCATCTTTTTAGTGTTGAATTTGAATTACACAGTTATTTGTCCTTTTTATAATATGATATCACATTAGATTTTTTTTATTAATATTTACTGAGTTTATTCTCGTACCGTTATTAGATTATTTATTAATATTTAGTTTCATGTTTAAGATATATATATCTCGATAAAAAAAAATATGTTAAAAATTTTACATTAATTAAAAATAAAACTAATTTATAACATAAATGAATATAAACTTCAATTTACATACTGATTTTATGAAATTGAGTTAAATTGAAACTTTACATCAAAATACACTTTTCCTATTTGCTTAAGTTTTTTTTCCGTTTTCTTATTTGAGCCTTGTCTTCAGGATTTCTCCAGACCAGTACATTCTCACTCATAAACTTCTATCACTCAACAAATGTGTAATTTTCTGAAAGCGCTGATACATAAACAATCACAATTATACTTGTATCACTCAACAAAGCTATTGGTGAAAAATCACTTTCTTTCTGGTACTCTCCGTCACATCAATTACCTTATCTTAATTTTCTTCTATTCAAATAATATCTTTGTTATATTTAAAATATATAAAATACGTTATAATAAGAACGTTTAAATAACTTAACAGGGATACAATGTTAAAATTAATTATTAGCGAGATAAAACGAGGAATCTACTTCTACCACCTAACACCCAAGATCAGAAATTAAAAGCACATTCACAACTTATGGAGTGGTCCATAAAGAACCCAAAATTTAGAAAAGAAAAAAAAATTAAACCTGTTTTTATGAACGAACTTATTTATGGCTGTGATTGTGAGTTCACATGGAGATTATTGGAAAAGGAAAGCCTCAAATTGCAAAAGAAAAGAAAACAAAAACATTGTTTTATTTTTTAGAAAACTTGCTTTTTATTATATTCCCTTGGTCATCCGCCACTCAGAAAAAGCGAACCACCAAGTTGCAGAATCCAGTAAAATGTATTAAATTTTGCTTTCTTTCTTCATCTGCTTTCTCTTCAATCTGCCCCTAAAAATCACAGATTCTACCTTTTGATGCTAATGGGATCAACCCACCAACCCTAGAGTCTCACGCCAGCAAGATTAATTCATTCATCTCAAACCAAAAACCACCCACTTCAATTATGGCAGCACCTTCTACTTCCAATTACTTCAGGGTCTTCACTTTCTCCATTTTATTCTTCAAAACCCTAGCATTTGACCCGATTCCTTTGTTTTCTTACGCTGAATTTGGTAAAGATCTGAAATTTAAGCCCAACGTCGCCCTTTATGGTAATGCAAAAGTGTTCAATGACGGGTCTGGGATTCATTTCTCTGGTTCTGGGAGTTCAGACACTGGGAGAGTCATGTACAAGAAACCCATCAAGCTTTTTCAAGGTAAGCCAAGACAATTAGTGTCAATTTCTACTTACTTTGCATTTTCAATCTCCCCGGACATGGGGGGCGGTTTGGCTTTTGTTATGGTTCCAAAGGGTTCTGTAAGTGATGTGTTTTATCAAAGTTCTTCTGGGTTAAATGATAGAAATTTTGAAGTTATTGCTGTTGAGTTTAGTGCTTCAGAGGGTGGTAGAAATGGGGTTTCTTCTGCTTGTAATGTGACCATTAATGTTGGTGGTTCAGTTGTTGCTAAAATAAGTAACAAATTGGCTTTAACAAGTGGAGAAAATATGCATGCTTGGATTGACTATGAAGCTAGTTCTAGGCGCTTAGAAGTTAGATTGAGTCAGCATGGAAAATCAAGGCCTTCTGTTCCACTGCTATGGCGCTCAATTGACTTGTCAAATGTGTTGAAGGAGAATGAAATGTTTGCGGGTTTTAGTTCTGTGAAGGGGAATTATTCTCAAGCATGCTTTCTCTATTCATGGAGCTTTGTTCTGAGGAGTTTTCCACATTCAATGCATTCAGAGCCTCTGGATCCAAAGGTGTTTGTTAAAAGCACTGAAAGTCCGGTGGTTAAACAAAGGAGTGACTGCTTCTTAAGAGTTCTTGCTGCAATGATATTTGGTACTGGATGTGGAGCTTTGACAGCATTTATCGTGCTTTACTTGTGGACCATCTTTGGTAATAAACGTGCAGTAGTGCCAGAGGAGACTGTTATGCAACCTGTAGATGTTGAGTATAGGAAAGTCAAAATTGTTGTAGATAAAACCATCCAAGACAGTAAGAATTAGAACCTCGTGAGGGAAGAGGTTGGAAGCTTGTGTTTATAAATTAGTTTGTCTTGTATTTAGGTTTTGCTCTATTGTAGCAGTCTTGGTAAAGATTGCTTACTTTTGGTTTTTCTGACGTCTATTGTTTATCCAACTGTGTTAAAGATTGCTTAGTTTTTTGAAAAATGCCCAATTTAAGGTTATTAATGAACTATATAATGTTGCTTACATTGATTTTGTTGTATGAAGATATCACAATCAACTATGCTAATGAATTTCCTCGGGCATATTCTTTGGTAATGAACATACTTCTCTTACGACTTACGTTTACTTTCCATTGAAGAGAAATTACCCCTTCTTATCCCACCCTCTACAACAGTAGCTTTGTGCCACTGTATTTCAAGGGTCTCAAATATCTTTAAAAGAAATGCTTTCACCCATTTTACAGGATATTGAAGTATCTGGTCTTGTCTGACATTATTCAGACAAGAGAAATTATAAACTGAGAATTTAGAACACTCATGCAGTGAAATGAATGTTATGATTTGGTGGTATAAATAACTTGCTATAACATAATTATGGTTCGTCTCCCTACCCCCTCCCATTTAACACTGTATTTTAAGAATATCGATCTTTCAAAATATCGAATATCTTCAAAAGAAATATAATAGAGGACAAAAGGGTAGGATAAATTGCTAAGAGTATTGGTTGCTGAGTTGAGATGTAATTTCAGAGCTGTAATACAATTCAAACACGCAAAGCTTTTTCTTTTTCTGAGAAACATTTACCACCCGACGAACTTTTCTTTGGTAGCCTAAATTTCAAATTTTAACATGGTAGCTCAAAAATTTGAATTTAATCATAAAGTATTCTTTAATTAGAATTGACTTGACTTAACATGGTAGCTCAAAAATTTGAATTTAATCATAAAGTATTCTTTAATTAGAATTGACTTGACAAGGACTTCCAAAAAAACGCTCCCACAATTTCCCCCCACAAGTTATCTCAACATTCATTTCGAACTTATCACAGCAGTATTAACCAGTCTGAGTTGGTCGAATAACCTTTTTAGGAGCAGCAGTAAATAGTGTCCCATTCATACAGCAGAGTCATTCATATGCATATGCAAGGTGCATTCATATGCATATAACTTGCAAGGTGCTAACAAGTTAAAACTAATTATCGATATTACGATGGATTAAAATCTGAAAGCAATAGCGGTTTATATTGTCTTTCTTCCCTACCAACAGGTTACATAAAAACAGAAACAAAAACATCATAGCCTGTTTGATATAGAACAGTAACAGATCGAGCCGGACAATAACCATCCCCTCAAAAAGGAACAATTAACCGGCAACAGGAAGTTGCGGCATGTTATGCTATTCTCATTTTCACCGCATTACACTAACATCAAAATCATATTTCATGTGCATTATACTCTTCCTCCTCCTCTTCCTCCTCGTACTCATCATCCTCAGCAGTGGCATCCTGGTACTGTTGATACTCCGATACAAGATCATTCATGTTGCTTTCGGCCTCAGTGAACTCCATCTCATCCATGCCTTCACCAGTGTACCAATGCAAGAAAGCCTTTCTCCTGAACATAGCAGTGAATTGTTCACTCACTCTGCGGAACATTTCCTGAATAGAAGTAGAGTTGCCAATGAATGTGGAGGCCATCTTCAAGCCTGTGGGGGGAATGTCACAAACTGTGGATTTCACATTGTTGGGAATCCATTCAACAAAGTATGAGGAGTTCTTGTTCTGCACATTGATCATCTGTTCATCAACCTCCTTGGTACTCATTTTGCCTCTAAACATGGCTGAGGCAGTGAGGTATCGGCCATGGCGAGGGTCAGCAGCGCACATCATGTTCTTGGCATCCCACATTTGCTGTGTGAGTTCTGGAACACTCAGAGCCCTGTACTGCTGGGAGCCACGGGATGTCAATGGAGCAAATCCCACCATGAAAAAGTGGAGGCGGGGGAAGGGAATGAGGTTCACCGCAAGCTTTCTCAGATCAGAGTTAAGTTGACCAGGGAAACGTAAACAACAGGTGACCCCAGACATGGTTGCTGAGATCAAATGGTTCAAGTCACCAACTGCACAAGAATGTAAAAACAACACGGTCAATATTCTCGTTAAACAATAGAACGCAGCCTAAAATTAATTGTAAACAGGGTTAGGTGGATATTGTAAAAGCTTACAGCTCGGAGTTGTTAGCTTGAGGGTACGGAAGCAAATGTCGTACAAGGCTTCATTATCTAGCACCATGCACTCATCTGCATTTTCAACAAGCTGGTGAACTGAGAGAGTGGCATTGTAGGGTTCCACCACAGTATCAGAAACCTTAGGCGAAGGAAAAACTGAGAAAGTAAGCATCATCCTATCTGGGTATTCTTCCCTTATCTTAGAAATCAACAGGGTACCCATTCCTGATCCAGTTCCACCACCCAGGGAGTGGCATACTTGGAAACCTGCACCAAGGAATAACATTAACAAATCATACAACTAACACCACGTTTCAAAAATCACAAGCAATTCCACTTCGAAAACCAACCAGAAAAAAAAATAACCAACCAACCAACCCATAAGCCTCAAAATAAACACATCCTCAAAATAAACCACAAAAAACCTCTATTTCAAGGTTCACCAACAAAAAAAAAAACTCGCCTTACAATCATCCAAGAATCAAGTTTTTCCTTAAGTTCCAAAAACAATCACAGAGCACAACCCAAGCCGCCACATGAGAAAAGCAACATGCACATCCAAAAAATCCTCATGAACACACTACACTAAAAACCCAACTCAAAACCAATAACAAAACCCTAAAAAACTAGCTATGAAACAACACAAGCACACTCATTTCAAAACCACCCACAGAACCCCCCCACCCTTCATCATACCAACAACGGACAAAAACCCAGACTCAAATCCACCGACAAATCACAAGAAAGCTTAAATCTTTAAATATAAAAGCACATACCCTGCAAGCAATCACAGTTCTCCGCCTCCTTTCGCACAACATCCAGCACAGAATCAATCAGTTCAGCACCCTCGGTGTAATGCCCCTTGGCCCAGTTGTTCCCTGCCCCAGACTGCCCAAAAACAAAGTTGTCGGGTCTGAAGATCTGACCGTACGGTCCAGACCGGACGCTGTCCATGGTGCCGGGTTCAAGGTCCATGAGAACAGCTCGCGGCACGAACCGGCCGCAACTGGCCTCGTTGTAGTAAACATTGATCCTCTCGAGCTGCAGCTCCGAGTCCCCACCGTACCTTCCGGTGGGGTCGATGCCATGCTCCGCACAAACCACTTCCCAGAACTTAGCACCGATCTGATTACCGCACTGGCCACCCTGAATGTGAAGGATCTCACGCATCTTGTCTAGAGAAGGAAGAAAAAATTGAAATTGGAATCTGAAAGAGATAGAACGATAGGGTTCTGGGTTTTCGAGTGGGGACAATGGGGTAAGAAGCGTGAGAGGGTTCTTTTTTATAGAAAAGTTGGTGGCTCTTTGTTGCAACGGTTAGATTTTGAATAGGGTTGGAGAAATGGATGAGCTGTGACTTATTTTTTTTATTTTATTTTTGGGTGGGAAAAAGGCGTGTAAGAGAGAGGGTTTTGAAATTTGAAATTTTGAATGTCCAGCTGGAGGTACTGTTTTTGTGGACCCTTTGTGGGAAAAAAATAAAAAGTTTTTCTCTCTTTGTGGGATGATTGGGGTGACAGTCAAAATCTTTAACGGTGGAGTCTTTATAGAGATTTGAAACTTTTGGTTTTTTATTTCTTAAACATTTAAATGGTTGAGTAATTTATTTGTGCGTTTTGTTCCTTGCAAAAAGGTGTAAAGGCACGAGTCTAATTTTGCGGAACGTTAGTGTCCAGCTAAAGAAAATTGGTGGAGCCTCCTTTTCTAAAATAAGATTGATTAAAATTTTGTTTTTCCACTTGTAATATGACGACACTATATCATTTTTTAATCAATAGTCATAATTAGATGACCATTGTCTTTTTTCCATCTTATTTTCTAACTAAAAATTCATTATTGTTCCTATGAAAATCTGGTTTATCCTAATCTTATTGAAAGATAAGTATATCATTATTTTATTCTTTTATTATTTCAAATTTTAATAAATAGTTTTTACTCAAAATAAAAATTACAGTAACTAAAACATGATACTATATTCAATATTAAAATAATATATTTTTTCAATGTCAAATATTAAAAGAATTATAATTATATAAAAATTAAATAAAAATATCTACAATAAGTTAATATCGTATAGTTAAAAAACAAGTAAAAAACAATAACATTTTCTTCAAATCAAACCAAGTTATTATCAATTTGTTACATAACTTAATAAAATAAAGATGTTTTAGTAATATTAAACGGATGGACATGATAATGAAAATCAGTATACGAGCAAGAATAAAGTTATTATCATTTTATATCTAATTTAAAATTAAATAATACTTATATCCACGTTTATTAGGGATAACAAAAAAATTCGCACATATAAATATTTGCGAATAAAATCTACGACGGATAATTGATACCTTCGACTATTTAATATCTGCGAGTTATGGGTAACAGGTATTAAATTACTCATTTATAAATAATTGGGTGTGAATATTATACTCCAATCTATCTTCATCTATAACATCATCTACTCTTATACAAGTATGATTATTACAAGTGGAACCATAACCACAACTTACAAAGGTGAGCTACCAGAATTATCATATATACAACATGGCATAATCACATTACACACAAACTAACAAGTCATAACATCATTTACATAACACAATATAAACACATTAGACATAAACCAATAAGAAGAAGAAGAAGAAGAAGAAGAAGATAAAAACGTTTAAGAAAGTATGATCATTGCAGGTGGAAGCATAACCAAAAAATACAAAGGTGAATTACCAGAATTATCATATATATGACATGACATAATCACATTACACATAGACTAACAAGCCATAACATCATTTACATAACACAATATAAACACATTAGACATAGACCAATAAGCCATAACACCATATCTCAACGCAAAACACAACATCACAAACAGGACAGGCCTTTCATACACCTACGTCGTTTCCTTGTATTTTCGTTCTCATAACCTGTTCTTAATAACAGTCGATTGTCCTTTGGTTGACCAATAATTTCCTTGCATTTCATCATCATAACCAACTCTCAATAACAGGCGATTTGAGTCGTCTTCCATCGCAACTTCAGATCTATCTCCCCTGACTCATCAAGGACTAACAAGTAAAAACATTGATACTATACGCACTGGTGCACTATTCTCAGCACGAGCTGAAGACATGGGTGAGACATTTGTAAGACCCTAGAAAAATGTGGTAATTAGGGAATAATGTGGTTAGGAGATTTGAATATTTTTCTTTGGTGATTAGATATTTTCTAGAAATATAATGACTTAAATGCTTACTTCGTCCCCATGTTAAAGGGTGAATTTCTGTTTAGTACCTGGTTTTAAAAATGCTTCTATTTTATCCCAAAGTAGTATAAATTGTATCAATTAGATCCCTTCCGTTAAATTCACATAAACGGAGTTAACTCTAGCTAACGAATCTATATTTTTTCTTCTCTCTCCTCTGCATTTCCTGCAATGTTCCAACTTTCTCTCTCTCTCTCTCTCTCTCTCTCTCTCTCTCTCTCTCTCTCTCTCTCTCTCTCTCTCTCTCTCTCTCTCTTCTTCCTCACTTTTTCTATTCTCCTCTACACTCACAAACCCATCTCCTACCCTCTGATTCACGCCAACAGTCACCTTCATCTCTCCCACCATCACCTCCCTGTTCACGTGCTGCTCTACGTACAGTGGCCATGCAACCATCGGCACCCCCGCCACCACCCATTCCAACACAGAGTTCCACCCGCAGTGACTCACAACCCCCCCCCCCACCGATTCACGACTCAGCACCTCTACTTACGGTATGGTATGCACTGTGGTCTGACCATAAGGCTTTGACATAAATATGTGGTTCATAAGTTTTATAGAAGCAGGCAGAGAGAGGTCTGACCATAAGGCTTCAGAGAGTAATACATAGTATACAGGTGAGGCTTAAGGAAGCAGGCAGAGAGCGGTCTGACCATAAGGCTTCGTGAGTAAGCATGGTAAAATTGTAAGGTTTATGAAATTGAGGAAGTTGATTTTGATAATGATGAATTAATGACATCGGGGTAATGATATTTTAGTAATTGTAGAAATACATGTTTGAACTATTCTTATTACAAGTTTAATGATTGATATGATATGGTTGGCTTACCCTTATTTGTTTGTTCTATGATCATATAACTCATGTTATATGTGATTAGATAATGTTGCAGATGCGGTTGAAAAAGCTTAGAGATGAGAGAGATGCGGGGAAAAACTTTCAGGGATTTTTGTAAAAAGAATAAATTTGTATTGGGAAGATTATGTTGTGTAAAACTTATAAGTTGAAATTTCAATGATGAAGACTATATTGTTTAAAGTTTGTAAGTTTGGTATTATACTTTGGAGTAATTGAAATAAAGTTTGATTGTTTATATGAGATATCAAATTAATTTAGTCTCTACTATCAGTAATACCCTTTAAAATATTTGGGTGTTACAGTATACGGGCCGGCGGGGAGAGGGGGGCGGTGAGGACTGGGAGAGGCTGCTAACCTCAGACTCTGTCTTGGTCAGTATTGGCACGTTGTCGTTGGGTTTCATGATTCTCTCTCTTGTTTGTGTTGAATTTGATGTGAGGAAGAAGAGAGAGAGAAAAAGCTGGGACATTGCAAGAAATGCAGAGGAGAGAGAAGAAAAAGTGTAGATTCGTCAGCTAGAGTTAACTCCGTTTATGTGAATTTAATGGAAGGGATCTAATTGATACAATTTATACTACTTTGGGATAAAATAGAAGCATTTTTAAAACCAGGTACTAAACAGAATGATAGAATTGTTGGAGTTTGATCCAAGTAGAGTTTCCAGACTTGCAAAGGGAGAATCTTCAATGAAATTCAACAAAAAACCTTATGAAAAACCACAATTATCATATCGGGGAACGGTGAAGTGTTTTGAGTGTGGAGGGGCACATTTCAGACGTGACTGCCCTAAACTTATTGGGGAAAAAGTTGAAGGTAAGAGATGTTTCATTTGCAATGATCCGGGACACTTTGCTAATGTTTGTCCAAAGAAAAAGAAGGTGGGAGAACCACAACAACAAGATTCTGCTGAAGTAAAGCCCCGGGCAACAGGAAGAGTATTCGCAATGTCTGCAGAAGAGGCTACTAAGCCAGGTACATTAATCTTACACTCCTGTATGTTGTTAGGAGAATGCGTATATGTTTTGTTTGACTCTGGAGCCACACACTCCTTTATATCCCTAGCATGTTTAGAAAGACTCGGATTACCGATGCTTGATCTAGGGTGTGAATTAGTAGTTTCTACACCAGCATCGGGACCAGTTACGACCAGTTCAGTCTGTGTCGGATGCCCGATCCAAATTGCAGGACGCAAGTTCAAAGTGAACTTGATCTGCTTACCCCTTCAAAATCTAGACATTATTTTGGGAATGGATTGGTTGACTACCAATCACGTTCTTATTGACTGTGGGAAACAAAAGATAGAGTTTCTAAATTTGAACGATTTAGAACTAAGCTCAACTCGAGTCGCTGCGAAGGATATCAAAGATGGAGCTACCTGCTATGTGGTGTTAGCTCAGGAGAAAAGAGAGAATACTGAAGAACAAATCATCGGAATACCTGTGGTAGAAGAATATGTTGATGTTTTTCCAGAAGAAGTGCCAGGTTTACCACCTAGTCGAGAGATCGATTTCACAATAGATCTAGTGCCCGAAGCTGGCCCGGTTTCTATGGCTCCATACAGAATGGCTCCTGCCGAACTAGCAGAGTTGAAAAAGCAAATCGAAGATCTGTTGGAGAAGAAGTTTATCCGTCCAAGTGTGTCTCCATGGGGAGCTCCTGTATTGCTGGTGAAGAAGAAGGATGGAAGTTCAAGGTTGTGCGTGGATTATCGACAGTTGAACAAGGTTACAATAAAGAACAAATATCCTTTGCCAAGAATCGATGATCTATTAGATCAGTTGAGAGGAGCAGAGGTGTTTTCAAAAATTGATCTCAGATCTAGGTACCATCAGATTCTTGTCAAGACGGAAGATGTACAAAAGACGGCTTTCAGATCTCGCTATGGACACTTTGAGTACGTGGTAATGCCGTTTGGTGTGACGAATGCCCCAGCGATTTTTATGGACTACATGAACAGAATATTTCGGTCATGTTTAGATAAGTTCGTGGTAGTATTTATAGACGATATTCTTATCTATTCAGAGAATAAGGAAAAACATGCAGAACACTTGAGGGTGGCGTTGGAAATTTTAAGAAAACATCAACTGTATGGGAAACTGTCAAAGTGTGAGTTCTGGATAGAGAAAGTACAATTTTTGGGTCATGTGATTTCTGCTCAAGGAATCTCAGTGGATCCAGCAAAAGTGGAAGCTGTGCTAAAGTGGGAGCGGCCGAAAACTGTAACTGAAGTACGAAGTTTTGTAGGATTAGCCGGTTATTACCGACGTTTTGTCGAAGGGTTTTCCAAGATTGTAGGTCCTCTAACTCAGTTAACTCGTAAAGATCAACCATTTCTGTGGACTGACAAGTGCGAAGCCAGTTTTGAAAATATGAAGCAACGACTAACGTCAGCACCAGTATTAATCATTCCAGACTCTAGCAAATCTTTTGAGGTGTACTGCGATGCGTCATATCAAGGATTGGGGTGCGTTCTAATGCAAGGAAGGAGACCTGTAGCTTATGCATCTAGGCAGCTAAAAGCGCATGAGAAGAACTACCCAACGCATGACATCGAACTTGCAGCAGTAGTATTTGCATTAAAGACATGGAGACACTACCTCTATGGGGCAAGTTTCCAAGTTTTTAGTGACCATAAGAGTCTAAAGTATTTGTTCGATCAAAAGGAATTGAACATGCGACAAAGAAGATGGATGGAATATATGAAGGACTATGACTTCGAGCTTTTATATCACCCAGGAAAAGCCAATGTGGTGGTAGATGCATTGAGTAGGAGACAAGCTCAGATAACAACGATGATGGTGAAGGAATTAGAACTGTTAGAAAAGTTACGTGATATGAACTTGGGGTTGCAGTTAAACCCAGATCACATATGGTGTAGTCATTTAGTAATCACTAGTGACTTCTTAGAACAAGTGAAGGTTGAGCAGTCGATGGATCAAGAGTTGCAGCAAAAGATCATGTTGTTGGAAACCGATCAAGCTAAGGAGTTCGTTCTAAGTAAAGATGGCATACTTCGATTTAAAAACAGAGTGTGTATCCCTGCAAAGAGTGAATTAAAACATTTAATTTTAGACGAAGGCCATAAAAGTCGTCTTAGCATACATCCAGGTATGACTAAGATGTATAAGGACCTGAAAGAGTCATTTTGGTGGAATGGAATGAAGAGGGATGTGGCCGAGTTTGTAGCAGCCTGCTTGGTGTGTCAAAAGGCAAAAGTGGAGCATCAAAAACCGGGTGGGATGTTACGACAGTTAGACATTCCTCAATGGAAGTGGGACAGTATCTCGATGGACTTTGTAACACATTTACCAAAATCATCAAAAGGTCACGATTCTATCTGGGTTATCGTTGATAGACTAACCAAGAGCGCTCACTTTTTACCTATTAATCAACGTATGTCACTAGAAAAGCTGACGGAGTTATACATCGGGGAAGTAGTGAGGTTGCATGGCATACCTACAAGCATTGTGTCAGACAGAGATCCAAGGTTTACTTCAAGGTTTTGGCAGACGCTACAGAAGGCTCTGGGAACACAGTTGAAGATGAGTTCGGCTTATCACCCTCAGACTGATGGTCAAACAGAAATGACTATTCAATCTTTGGAGGATTTGCTGAGAACTTGTGTATTAGATCATCTTGGAAGTTGGAATGAGATACTACCATTAGTAGAATTTACTTACAACAACAGTTATCATTCCAGTATTGGTATGCCACCATATGAAGCTTTATATGGAAGAAGATGTAGAACACCGTTGTGTTGGTTTCAAGATGGGGAAGCACTGACAGTGGGACCCGAGCTATTACAACAAACCACAGAAAAAATAAAATTAGTCCAAGATCGAATGAAAGCAACTCAAAGTAGACAAAATTCATATGCCGACAAAAGAAGAAGACCGTTAGAATTTGAAGAAGGAGATCATGTATTCTTACGAGTAACGCCAACTACAGGAGTCGGGAGAGCTATCAAGATGAGGAAACTGACACCAAAATTTCTCGGACCGTATCAAATTCTCAAAAAGATTGGACCAGTGGCTTATGAGATAGCACTACCACCTCGATTGACAAATTTGCATAATGTTTTTCATGTATCCCAACTGAGGAAGTATATTCCAGATCCAAAGCATGTGTTAGAAGTTGATGAAATTCAGGTCAAGGAAAATTTAACAATGGAAGTTGGCCCAGTGCGTATACTAGATGTTCAAATGAAAAAGTTAAGAGGGAAGGATATTCGCACGGTAAAGGTACTTTGGAATGAAGACACACAGGAAATGACTTGGGAATTGGAAGAATTTATGATAAAGGAATATCCATATCTCTTTTGTAAGTAATTTTTTTTAGTCTTTGTTTAAATAAATAATTTTCGAGGGCGAAAATAATTGTTGTTGGGGAGATTGTAAGATCCTTGAAAATATTTGTAAGTTAAAATGTAAGATCCATAAAAAAAAAATATTTATAATTGTAAATTTTAACATTTTATTAGTAATAATAATTTTAATGGATAGAAAAATGTAAATTTTTGGATATAAAGTTATAGTAATTCTAGAGGGAGAGCTTCAAATTTTTGATAACTTATTTAGGATTTTTTTTAAGAAAAGTGAATAGTGAATAGTAAATAGTAAATAGTAAATAGTGAATAGTGAATAATTAAAAAATATATATTAAAATAAATTGTGGAAGAGAACACTCCACGTAGAATTAATCATTCAGAGATAAGAATGATGAATAAAAAATAATTTTTGAATAGTAAAAATGAATAGTAAAAGTGAATAGTAAAAATGAATAGTAAAAAATGAATAGTAAAAAATGAATAGTAAAATTTTTTGGCTATAAATAGCCAAGGGGGGGAGGCTGAAAATTTGCACCAAAATTCTAGAGAAATTGTGAGAGAAGAGAGTTGGAGGAAATTATAATTAAAGAGGGGAAATTCTGGAAGTTTCCGGAGAACGGTTTGAGAAGAGGAAACTAAGTCTGGAATAGAGGTAAGGGAAGCTAACTTTGAGTATTTCTTTTTGTATTATCTTGAGTCTTGAATATGCTATAATTTTTCTTTTGTCTGATTTTAAATCTTGAATATGGAGTATTTTGTTTCTGTATGATTTTGAATTTTAAATAAGAGTATGTTTTGTGTTAATATCCAAGTGTGATAGTTGTAAAATATGATGTTGATTATGTTATGCCAATTGTATGTTATTAGTGGTTTATTTTTGTATTTTGGAAGGATTAGAAATTGTCTAACCGGCTCTGCCAGATTCAATTTCTTATTTCCCCAAACATTTTATTGTTCTCCTTATTTATTTTTATTGTTTTTTTAGAAGGATTAGAAATTGTCTAACCGGCTCTGCCAGATTCAATTTCTTGATTCCCCAAACTTTTTATTTCCTTCTGTATTTATTTTATTACATTTTTGGAAGGATTAGAAGTTGTCTAACAGGCTCTGCCAGATTCAACTTCTTGTTTCCCCAAACTATTTATTTCTTTGCTTATTTATTTTATTGCAGTTTTGGAAGGATTAGAAGTTGTCTAACCGGCTCTGCCAGATTCAACTTCTTATTTCCCCAGACATGTATTGTTCTTGTTATTTAATTATATTGTATTGATGGATGGATTAGAAGTTGTCTAACCGGCTCTGCCAGATTCAACTTCTTGTTTCCCCATGAATTTTTATATTAAGATTATTTTTATGATTGTCAAATATTGTATTCTTCTATGACCATTTATAGTAATGTTTTATTATTGTTAATTGTTTATAATTATCTTGTATGAATTCTATTATGGATGTTTATTGTGATGAATTTATTGAATGAGTTTGTTGGTTGAAATTAATCTTGTTGGAAGGTTTGGAATAAGGGTTCTGTAATAGCTTGTATATGGGTATTAAATATATAAACAGTGTTTGAGGTTGTTGTGAGAGGAAGTAAAATTAGGCATTTTAAGATTTAGAGCATAAGAAAACAAGGCAGATAAATTAAATAAATAAATTGTTAATTATTGAAGGCCTCCCTTTGTTGGTAGGATAGAGGAACCTTAAAAACCTGAGTTGGCACATCCCTGATCATAGAGCAGCCCTGGCCTGGTCCAGTCAGTTGTGACTAGTCATATGTGCTGGCGTCGAAGGTGAGTTTGATGCGTTCAGACATCTGGGTCCTCTCCGGTGACCAATTGGGGTAAAGAAAAATCTCTACTAGGATGAAAATAAAATAAAACAAGTTGATTGTAGATGCATAATATTATCATGGTAAAAATTTCATATATATTTTATTTATCATTACATTGAGTCCAGACTTTAATATGTAGTTCCTAAGATATGTTGATATATTTTGGTTGATCCATGATCTTTGTTTGGTGAAAATATGTTGAGTTATACTCGGTATGGTCAAAATGAGTTTATAATATGAAGTATGATATCTGGCAATATGTTTAATTTATTGACACCAAAATAGGTTATTGTCAAATTATGATTAGAGAATGAACATGATTGAGTTATGCAGAGAAGAAGTTATGAATTGTTGATTTGATGAAATGTTGGAGTGGATAAGAGGATATGAAATGTTGATTTGATGAAATGTTGGAGTAGATATAAGAAATCATTGCTTATGAAATGATGTTTCCTACGGGAAGTAGTATGTTCGGTTTATACCATGGGAGCTTAATATGAGCAAAGTAACACCTGAGGTTTATGAAAGCAGGCAGCAAGTGGTCTGACCATAAGGCTTTGACATAAATATGTGGTTCATAAGTTTTATAGAAGCAGGCAGAGAGAGGTCTGACCATAAGGCTTCAGAGAGTAATACATAGTATACAGGTGAGGCTTAAGGAAGCAGGCAGAGAGCGGTCTGACCATAAGGCTTCGTGAGTAAGCATGGTAAAATTGTAAGGTTTATGAAATTGAGGAAGTTGATTTTGATAATGATGAATTAATGACATCGGGGTAATGATATTTTAGTAATTGTAGAAATACATGTTTGAACTATTCTTATTACAAGTTTAATGATTGATATGATATGGTTGGCTTACCCTTATTTGTTTGTTCTATGATCATATAACTCATGTTATATGTGATTAGATAATGTTGCAGATGCGGTTGAAAAAGCTTAGAGATGAGAGAGATGCGGGGAAAAACTTTCAGGGATTTTTGTAAAAAGAATAAATTTGTATTGGGAAGATTATGTTGTGTAAAACTTATAAGTTGAAATTTCAATGATGAAGACTATATTGTTTAAAGTTTGTAAGTTTGGTATTGTACTTTGGAGTAATTGAAATAAAGTTTGATTGTTTATATGAGATATCAAATTAATTTAGTCTCTACTATCAGTAATACCCTTTAAAATATTTGGGTGTTACAGTATACGGGCCGGCGGGGAGAGGGGGGCGGTGAGGACTGGGAGAGGCTGCTAACCTCAGACTCTGTCTTGGTCAGTATTGGCACGTTGTCGTTGGGTTTCATGTTTCTCTCTCTTGTTTGTGTTGAATTTGATGTGAGGAAGAAGAGAGAGAGAAAAAGCTGGGACATTGCAAGAAATGCAGAGGAGAGAGAAGAAAAAGTGTAGATTCGTCAGCTAGAGTTAACTCCGTTTATGTGAATTTAATGGAAGGGATCTAATTGATACAATTTATACTACTTTGGGATAAAATAGAAGCATTTTTAAAACCAGGTACTAAACAGAAATTCACCCCTTAATATGGGGACGAAGTAAGCATTTAAGCCAAATATAATTAATGTTATTATTAATTAAGAGGAACATATGATTGGTATGTTGTTATTTGGATTATTTGTGTGGGGTGTTGTAACTAATATGATGTAATGGATTGAGGGTAGAAGGGTGATTTAGGATTGAATAGTGTTGGGCCAAATTCTAGAAAGAAAGAGAGTTAAAGTAAACTTTTGGTTTTAATTTGTATTTTAGGCCCAAGGCTAAAAAGGTCATTTTACCCTCATTAATTAGTGCAAAAATTAAGTTATGGGAGTGTAGAAAGTAAAAAAAGAAAAATAAATTTGAATAATAATATAAGGGCTACGTGAATCTTAAAATATTTGGTTGGTTATTGGTATTTTAAAAAGTAGATAAAATAAGATAAAGATAGAATAAGAGAAGATAAAAAGGAGAAAGGGAAACTAGGGTTGCACATTTTTTTTAACCTACATCTAAAACAAAAAAGAGAGAAAGATAGGGAGAGAGAGAGAGGCGATTTTTGGAGAAAAGAGGAAGAACTGCAGAAACCTTAGAGATTGGTGGTGTTTTAGAGTGTAGACAAAGCCCTAGGATTGACCAGGGTATGGGAAAGCTTACCTTTGTTTGTTTATTGTTGTATGTTATATGTGTTCTTGGTTATTTTGATTAATAATCCTTGTTTGATATATTTTTATATGATTATGATTATGGTTGTATGCTATTATTGTTAGGTAAGGGTTTGTATGCATGGGCATAAGGTTTATCTAAGGTTTAATCATTTAGCAAGTCCCATTTTTGGGTGGAAATCTCAAATTGGTCTTGTTCTTTTTCGGCGTCTCAATTGGATTCTTATTTTGTGAAAATTGCAATAATTGGGCCCCTCCCGTTAAATTAGGCCCAATGGCGTTAATCTGTGGTTGACGTGGCACGGTGAACTATCCTTTTAATTGACATGGCTCAATGATATGGATTTAGGTTCTTTTAAAAACTACGAGAAAAGTTTGTTCTAATTATATCTTTATACTTTGGAAATTCATGAAATTATTTTTTAACGTGTTAATATTTTTTTGGTGAGGATTTCATTTTAAACATGTAACATATTATTTAATTTAAAAGCTAAAATTGATTTTCTAGGTCAGATTCTTCTTTCACAGGTTAGGCTTCTCCCCTAAAGTTCCACTAGAGACTTCTCCCTCTTCTTCGATTCTGTCATTCATCTTTCATCTTCACACCTTCCATTCTCATACCAAACAAAGAACATTCCCTGATTCATCTCCAACCCACCCAAACCTCACTCATTATACAGAGCACCAAAACCCCACGCATCAAATAAAAAAAAATAGTTGTTGGATCCGAATAATTTAACAATTTCCTCTGTTCCTCACTCATGAGTTGCTGAAGTCTCTAATTGAGAGCGGGGTTGTGGTGGCCACCGTTCCGAGGGTTTATGAAGACCATGGGACAGGGCGAGATGGTAGAATCTTCACCGTTAGCGCGGTTAATGAAACTGGACTCACCAGCCGCGGGGTCTTGAAGGCGAATAGAATCGAACGGGTGAGAGCGACGACGATGGAGAAAATCACAGCAGCACAACAAATCATCTTCTAAGGAGAACACCATGTGAAACAAGACAATATATGACCCCTAACCAGACATTTACTGACCTAATGACTCGAGATTCCAGCGAAAGAAGGTCTCGCGACTCCAACGACCACTTGATGGAGGCTCTCTGTCAACATCAACAATTAATAAAACCCTAAATCCCCAAATTGATACCTCAATTTCTAAAATTGATTAAACTTTGCACGAACCCTACAATGTCATAACCAACTTCTCTTAGTCCCAATCCCTAATTCGATAAAATTCAATCTCAATCTCAATATTTCATGCCTACTTACCATTTCTTTGTTTTTAAAATAATTAAATATCCACATTTCAATCAGGTGTCCCTACTAGTGTCAGCCACGTCAATTAAAAAGATAGTCCACCGTGTCACGTCAACCACATATTAACGCCATTGGGCCCAATTTAACGGCAGTGCCCAATTGTTACAATTTTCACAAAATAAGGACTCAATTGAGACACTGAAAAAGAACAAGACCAATTTGAGATTCCCATCCAAAAATGGGACCTGCTGAATGATTAAACATTTATCTAATACTTGTATTGATTGCTTCCTATGAATGTATTATATATTTTTTTGTTGGATTATCCCAACAAAGGGTTTGATGGTAAGGGGAAACAAAGTTATGATGCTTAGGGGTTTCCATGCAAATATATGTTGTAAGGGTGTGGTGATAATCATATGCAGAATAATTGGTTTTATTGGAGTATAACATGTTAATAATTAGTTTAGAATTATTCAAGTGATATATTATATGTGTTTGAGTATATTTACAAGGGTATGTGATGCTTGAATGTATGAATGATGTGTTAAGTATGTATTCACGTTATCTAGGGTTGAGGTGTGTGTGTGTGTTTGAATGCTTAAATCATGTCTAGGATGTATTTTGTTTCGACAATAATCGATTCTCATTAGTGATAATCGATTATTTAGGTGTTAATGTTGAGTTTGGTTTCAGGATAATTTTCACTGAGATAATCAATTATCTAAAGTGATAATCGATTATCAGAGTGCATATTTGTGAAAAATGGAAAATTTGATGAAGAATAGATGTGGACCAAGCCTAAGAAGTTGTGGAACGTGATGATAACCTGTGAATAAGAGTAATGATTATGTTTAGGGTTAGTTTTGACTTGTGATTGGGATTTGAGCATGAGTGAGTGTTGAGATGTACTTGAGTATGTGATTGATGAGCATGAGAATGGTGGATAAGTCTACTAGTTCTACCTCGTAAATGTTGGTGTTATCTACGGATATGTGCTTCCTTTTGCCTTGTGTGCATTGAAAGGGTTATTCGAGTATTGAGCCTTCCTTATGTGGGGGGTGAAGGTGTCTTCCTTGTCCTTGTGTGGCAAGATTACATGTTCCTTAGTTGGATTGCGGGACTACCCAAATGTATCGATATAGGGAATTTACAGATGGGGTTATAGGAGCAGCTACAGTCAATGAGGTAGGTTACAGGAGTGTGACTGATTATTTCCACTATAGTGTTTATGGTATGGTGATGCTCATGGTATTTTTCTTGACTAGGATAATCATGATGGTGTTGTATCTATGATGGTGATCATGGTGATTGAGATGCTCCAGGTGATGCTATGTGATAGCGGTATTATTATAAGAGTATAATAAGTAGTTAGTTATGTGTTAATGAGTGAATAGACCAGTGGTCTAGGTGTGAGATGTTAGTGATGACATCAAGAGTTAGAGATCGAGGATCAATGATCAAGTAATTCGTTTTGATTGAATTGTTATGTTAAAGGATTAGGAATCCTATTGTTATTACTACTATGTATTGGGTGTTTGATTCTTGTTGATTTAATCATGTATATGTGTATCACTGTTGAAATGAAGTGATTAAATAAATATTATTATTGTGTGTAAGAAGATGTCTCGTAAACCATGATCACTTAATAATACCCTAAAGATATTGAGCAAATGGTGCACATACTGCAGGGACAAAATGTAGGACTTGTCCATAGGTACCGTGCTATAGTATGAATGATTATCTATGTTATAATCCATTGAAGTTCAATGGAAAGGCTACTCCTATTGAGGTAGATGACTAGATCTGCAATAATGAAAAGATCTTTGGAATGATTTATTATATTGAGGAGCATGAGATGATGTTCGCTACATTCATGTTAGTTGGGGAAGCGAAGTATTGATGGAGGAGCACAAAGTTGTTATTGACTGCCTAGGGAGAGGAGATCAGTTGGATGACTTTTAGGGAAAAATTCCTATAGTGTTATTTTCCTATATAACGATAAATATTGGGAAGCAGAGTTTCTGACTCTAAAGTAAGGGAGCAGGATTGTGCAGGAGTATGTGGCACGCTTTCTATACCTCTTTAGATTTTATACTCAAACCGTGAGGAAGATTAAAAGTGCAGAAAGTTTGAGAGAAGTTTACGACCTAGTTAGATGAGATTCATAGTACATCTGAAGATCAGGACGTTTACAGAGATAGTGGAACAATCTAAGACTGTAGAGTCGATGATAGCGAATCAAAATCGTGTGATGAGGACTCATAAGGGTGATTTCTCTAGAGACAAAAGTTAGAAGAAGCCATATGCTAAACCACAATAAGAACAACAAGGACACTTTAGAGGGGTGAAGTGCTATGAATGTGAGGTTCCTCATACTAAGAGGTTTTGTCCAAAGTTTACTAGTGTGAAGCCTGAGGAGAGGAAGTGTTATGTCCATCAGAATCCTGGACATCTTGTTGTTGTATGTCCAAAGAAGAAGAACCTAGGGAGTGGGAAATAGACTCAGAAGTCCTCTTGAGGGAAGCCGAAAACAATAGGACGAGTCTTTGCCATAACAGGAGTAAAAACATCTGAATCAAGTAACTTAATTATGGACACATGTTACTTGAATGATAAATGTGTGCATGTTTTGTTTGATTCGGGTGCAACACATTCATTTATATCTCTTGAATGTTTGGAGAAACTTGAATTACCTATGGTTGATTTGGTATGCGAGTTAGTAGTTTCTACATCAGCATCAGGGCAAGTCTCAACCAATTTAGTTTGGGTTGGGTGTCGGTTAGAGGTAACAGGGCACAAATCCAAAGTTAATCTGGTATGTCTACCACTTGAAGGGTTAGACATAATTTTAGGAATGAATTGACTGATAACCAATGGGATTCTCGTTGATTGTGGTAAGCAGAAGGTTATCTTTCTAGAGAAGGAACAGATGCAGACAACTTCATCTCATGAATTAATGAAGGATATCTAGGAAGAAGTTGCGTGTTTTGTTGTGACATCAAACGAAAAGTACAAAAGAGCAGAATGTGGGTATACCGATGGTGGAGGAGTTTGTTAATGTGTTTCCAAATGAAGTATCAGGTTTGCCACCAAGTCAAAAGGTTGACTTTGCAATAGACTTGGTGCCTAGAGCAAGACCAATGTCTATGGCACCTTACTAGATGACTCTCACTGAGTTGGCAGAGCTAAAGAAATAGATAGAAGATATGTTGGAAAAGAAGTTTATTCAGCCAAGTGTATCGTCGTGGGAAGCTCCAATGTTGCTTGTAAAGAAGAAGGGCAGAAGTTCAAGGTTGTTTGAAGATTACCAACAGTTGAACAAGGTTACGATATAGAATAAGTACCCTTTGCCAAGGATCAACGATTTGCTTGATAAATTGAGGGGTGTCGGGGTATTCTCTAAGATTGATTTAAGGTCCTGGTATCATCAGATCTTAGTCAAATCGGAAGACATGTAGAAGACAACTTTCAGATCATGCTATGGACATTATGAGTATATGGTGATGTTGTTTGACGTGACGAATGTTGTAGCAATTTTCATGGATTACATGAATCGGATATTAAGGTCGTGTCTTGATAAGTTTGTTGTCGTGTTTATTGACGACATTCTCATCTATTCCAAGAATCGGGAGGAGCGTGCTGAACATCAGAGAATGGCGTTGGAAATCTTAAGAGGACAATAATTGTATTGGAAGTTAAAGTGTGAGTTCTAGTTGGAGGAAGTCCAGTTATTGGGGCATGTGATTTCTGCACAAGGAATTGTAGTAGATCCAACTAAGGTTGAGGGTATGTTGAAATAGGAATGAGTAACTACAGTAACAAAAGTGAGAAGCTTCGTGTGGTTGACAGATTATTATCGAAGGTTTGTGGAAGGATTCTCCAAGATTGTGGGGTCATTGACGCATTTAACTCGTAAGGATCAGCCGTTTGTTTGGATAGACAAATGTAAGAGAAGTTTTGAGGAGATGAAGAAGAAGTTGACCTCTGCTCTAGTGTTGGTGATTCCAAACAGTGATAAAGTCTGAGGTGTACTGTGATGCGTCATATCAAGGACTCAGATGTGTACTAATGTAAGAAAAGAAACTAGTGGCGTATGCATCTAGTCAATTGAAGGTACATGAGAAGAATTATCCAACACTTGCATTCCAAAAAAACTTCAAAGATTTCAAAAAGGTTTTTAAAGAACAATTTTTTAAAGGGGAAAACCAATTCACCCCCTCTTGGTTGAGAGTATTGACTTAACTTTTTCAACACTTCCTGCGTGATGTTTCTGCGTAAATTTAACTGAGATAATCTATTATCTTAAATAATAATCAATTATCACAGTGCGTTTTGGTGAAAAATGATGAATTTAATGAAGAATGGACGTGAACCAAGCCTGAGGAGCTATGAAACATGATTATAATCAGAGGTTGAGGTTAGTGATATGTTTAGATCAGTTTGACTTATGGTTGAGAGTGGAGCATGAGTGATTGTTGGGATGTACCTAAGTATGTGATTGATGAGCATGAGAGTGGAGGATAAGTCTAATTGTTGTACCTCATGTCAGAGCGGCTGCAGCGGAATGGTTAGCGTGGAATAACAAACCAAGAGGGGGGGTGAATTGGTTCTTACTAAAAACGTGTGCCTTAAAAATTTCTACTCAATTAAGCTTACTTAGCAGATAATAAAGACAATAAAGTAGAGTAAGGTTGAGAGAAATTTGCACAGATGATTTTATCCTGGTTCGGATCTTACCAATCCTACGTCCAGTCGCTTATCTCAAAACAAGATAAACACTTCACTAATCACAAAACTATTACAAACTACAATCACACAGATACAATTTGTAAAAGTTTAGAAAACACATCTCTTGAAGCCACAAGAGATGAAACAACACCTCCTTTGAATCTTCACAAAGGATGAAACACTTCCTCCGAATACTTCACGAAGGATGAATTCCTCTTCCAAACACTTCCTTAGATGCACCAAGGATGAATCAGCTATTCCTCTATCACCGTAGTAGTACCAACTCTACAGACAAAGTTTCCTTAGCTGAGCAAGAGCACACAATTCTCAAGAGTTTCAGAGTATTTGAGCACAATGGAAGAGTAGTTAGTTTTCTTGAGAGAAAATGAGAGTCTATTTATAGACTCATCCAAAGGCTCCTCCATTTTTCGTTTTCAACCTTTCTGACAGTGTTAATCGATTAGCTACAGTGGTTAATCGATTAACAACCCAACAGATACTTCAACGGCTCTAAAAACAGCTAGTTTTTCAAACGTTCACTATGTTAATCGATTAACAGCCCTTGTTAATCGATTAACGCTAATCGATTAACACCCTCTGTTAATCGATTAGCACTGCACTGTCTCGCTTCTCCATGGCTCTCTGGAACAATCGATTAACATCCCTTGTTAATCGATTAACGCTAATCGGTTAGCACCTCTTGTTAATCGATTAGCACTGCACAGAATTTTGCTTATGGCTTATTTTTACATCACTTTTGAATGCATACATAAAACTACTAATTTTCCTATGTTCATACAATTATTACAAAAGATTACAAGTCTTCAAAGATCATTCTTCATGAGTCTTGTTTGTTCTTGACTTGATTTGGACATCATCAAAACTTCATCTTCATCAATTTGCTAACAATCTCCCCCTTTTTGATGATGATCAAAACTTTCTTGATTTAAAGCTTTTGGTAATAATCTGTATTTGAAACACAACTTAAGGAAGAAATAATTGTTAGGGTACTTAGAAATAAGTTTAAGGCTTTAAATATTTCTCCCCCTTTTTGATCATTATTAAAAAGTGATGAATAATATCTCCCCCTAAATGTATGAGAAATTATACTCCCCCTTAATAAAAGCATATATGCAAAGAATAAGAAAAACAACATACTTTTTATTGAATGCAAATAGGCAAGCATACAAGGAAATATAAAGTTCACATACTAAGAAAAACATAAAAACATAAATTGCCTAAGACTCATCATCACTATCGGGAACATAGAGTTTTGCAAGTTTGTCATCAATCTCCTTAAGATGATGATTAATTTCATCATAGCGAAGAGTGTGATAAGCCATCATATCATCCATCCTTCTTTGTTGCATAGAGGCCATTGCTTCAATTTGTCTAGATATACTTTCTAGACTATATTCTTGGGGAGGATGTGATGGGCCAGCAACATTTGTTGGATGAGGCATAGGAATATCTTCATCTTCTTCAGCTGATGCGTCCTCTTCTTGTGCAATATCATCTTCAGCACGGACAAACATATTTCCTTGTCGTATAAACCCCATTTGATGCAATGTTGATTCCTCAATTTCATGATTTCTTAAGACGGTGAGAGATTTCTCTCCCGTAACATCAACTCCTTTATAAACACAGATTAAGGAAATAAGGAGGTGTCGCAACCGGAATCACGACGGGACGACGATCCAATAAAAAGAAGATTATATATTGAAAAGAAATTTTGGAGTCGCCACCATAGTTTATTCTGGAAAACTACGGAAAAACCATAAAATGATAAGGCATGGTCAAATTGAACCAGATTCTTGGTTCGGGAGTCGGTTACGTGTAGGGAAGGTATTAGCACCCTACGACGCCTGCCCTAAGGCAGTACCTTTAACTAAATGTGCGAATGTGGATGTGGTTTTCAAAGTATTTAACTTCCCCTTAAAATAAAGCGCTAAAGAAAACAAACAATATTTTTTAGCTTTTTGGGCCCGACAAGGATTGACCTTGCTCCTACGTATTCTCATGCAGAATGAGAAATCAGGGTTCCGTAGTTCATTTAGAAACTGTTTGAGAAACTTGTTTGAAAATTTGTTTGAGAATTTGTTATGGATAAATTTGGATTTTTGGGAGAATGAACCTGACAAGGACTGGCCTTGCTCCTACGTATCTCCACTTTTGATGGAGAATCAAGGATCACGTAGTTCTGGCAGGCGATATTGTTTGTAGTTTTGAAAAAGTGAATGTTTTTGGTTTTTGAGGATTTTTATATTTTTTTGGTATTTTTGAAGAAAGGGAAAAGGTTTTTGGCACAAGGACGATGCGTGCGATCACACATGTGCCTAAACCTTTAAAACGTATTTTTGGTATTTTGAAGAAAGAGAAAAGGTTTTTGGCACAAGGACGATGCGGGCGATCACACATGTGCCTAAACCTTTAAAACATATTTTTTGGTATTTTTGAAGAAAGAGAAAAGGTTTTTGGCACAAGGACGATGCGTGCGATCACACATGTGCCTAAACCTTTAAAACATATTTTTTGGTATTTTTGAAGAAAGAGAAAAGGTTTTTGGCACAAGGACGATGCGTGCGATCACAAATGTGCCTAAACCTTTAAAACATATTTTTTGGTATTTTTGAAGAAAGAGAAAAGGTTTTTGGCACAAGGACGATGCGTGCGATCACACATGTGCCTAAACCTTTAAAACGTATTTTTGGATTTTGTCAAATTCATTATTATATTTATTTTATTTATTTATTTTTGTAATTTTTGTTCATTATAAAAAAGTGAGTGTATGCAGATAAATAAACAAGACAAAAACAGTACAGAGGGATGGGGGGTTATCATACAAGGGGATTACACAATAAAAACCAATAAAAAGAAAGAAAAAAAAACATAAAAATAAGACAAGAGAATATTAAAAAAAGGGGTGCTCTTCTTTAATTGGGCAGTACTCTTCTTCTCCAACTTTGGATCTGTTAGGGGTGTAAATATTAAAAAATGGGTTGCATCCTGAAATATGCTTGTAGGGTCCAATTCTTTTTCTTATCTTCTTTTTTTTTTATTTGTTTGCATTAGAACACTCCAGAATTCTTTCCTTCTTCATTCTAGAGTCCAGCCAAAGGAGAGACCTCCCTCCACTTGCGCATCCGGCCATCGCCAGCTACAAACCAAAACGTTGCCCTGCCAGTGCCGCCGCTCTCTGTCCATCAGGCCACTGCAAACCTCCCTCGACCGTTCTCAGCATCGCCGCTGACCTCAGGCATTACTGCAACCGCTGCCGGCAGTGGGACATTGCCTTCTCTCTTTCTCGTCTCTTCACCGTGAGTGATGGTATGAGGGGAGCATGGTTGGGAATGATGAGCCAAGGGGTGGAAGAGAACGGATAGAGGAAAGGAAGTTGTGAGGTAGGGATGAATATGAGGTGCTGGAGACAAAGGTGAAGATGATGGGTGTCGACCGTGGCTTGTGGCAGTGGATGTTTGGCCGTGTATGAGTGATGATGGTCGTGAGAGGCCAAGGCCTTGGTTGTGGCACTGGTGAATATGGGTGTTTGGCTGTGGGATAAGGTGTCAGGATAAAGATGATAGTGATGGTCTGAGGTGAAGGCCCCGGTCCGAGGTGAATCTGGGTGGTGAAGTGAGTGACGGATTGGAGCAATGAAGCGTGGTGAGCAAAAATGGTTTCTGTTAAGTCCAATGGGGTGGATTATGTTTGGTACGGGTCAAGAAGAGAGTCTCGTTCCTCCTCAGGCCATGACCGTATTCTATGTGATGGTTGTGAGAAAACGTTGATGATGGATGAAGATAAGTATTGGCTGTGAGGATGTTAGCAGTGGCCGTGGGTGTCAAGATGGTTGGGTGCGATGATGGTTCAGTAACAGCAGACATGTACAACAACATCTATTCAAAAGCAACACATGCTAACATAACACATGCAGACATAATAACCACACAACAGAGACATACTTAACACATGCAGACTTAGTAACCACATAACATAGACATACGCAACAGAGACATCTCGAGGGAGAAAATAACCAATTTACTAAAACCTGGAGTGTAAGGCATCACTTACCTCTTGAGGATCCGTGCCTTGTGTGTTTGATCTCCTCTTTTCTTTGGCTTTCCTTTTTAACAAAGCGTTCCTTCCCCAGTTCTTGAAATGATGCTCCTGGATTCAATTTCTTTCCCTTTTTTGTTGTTGTTGCAGGTGCATGTTGGAGGTGAGGAAATGGAAGTGAAAAGAGAAGTGGTTTACTGCGGTTACGGGTGTTGGGGGCTGATGAAGTGAGTATAGTTATGGCAACTGGTGCATACAGATGGAGGTGATCTGGGTGAGGATAGGTGGTGGCCTTTAGGTGTTGGTAGTTGAAGGTCGTGGATATGGAGGATGGGCAGTTACTAGTAGCATGTGGGTGTAGGGATGAGGAGATGGATTATGATTGAAGGTAGAGGTATTCCCAGTAGCCGTGGGTGTATTTGGGTTGTTGGGAATGGATGAAGATTGAAGGTTGGGTGAGGGAATAAGGATTGTGACGGGAAATGTAGTGGAGGTAGTGAATGAGTTGTGAAGAAGAAAAAATGGTTGGGATCGTTACGGGTGAGAAGGAGCCAGTGCCCCTATGTCGCGGTCATGAGTTGTTAGGGATCAAAAATGAAGTAAAAGAGGTGATGATAGGGGTTGGCCGTGAGGTGACAACGAAGACGAATATTGATGGATGTTGGAGGTGAGGACGATCAAGGGGTTGTCTGTCATGAAGGGATGAAGATGATGGGCTGTTGGAGAAAAAGGCTCCTCCAGAATTTGAAGTTCGGTCATGGTATCATCATTTCAGGTGTTTGATGAATGAAAATTGGTCCCTGTGCTTGGTAATGAATGAAGAATGGTCAGGAGTGTAGCATGATGGGTGTTTAGAGATGAAGGCTGTTTTTAGGTGAAGATGATGATATTGGAAATGGTATCTAGATGAAGATGATCAGAGAAGGGGTCAATGGTGTCATGAAGGGATCGTAGTGAGAGGCAAAGGACCTGGTTAGAGGTGGATGATGAATGAAGAGTAAAATGGTCGTGAGGGAAAGAGGGAAGGGATCAGTGGGCGTGTTGATGATGCTGGAGATGAATAGAAGTTGGAAAGTGATGACAGAGTCAGATGATGATGATAATGGTGGAGATGGTGTAAGGATGATAGGTGCAGTGGTGAATATGGATGATGGCTGTAATTGATGGGTGGAAGATGGTAATCTGTCCAGAGTTTTGAGTTCGCCCCCCCCCCCCCCTCCAAAAAAAAAATGGTTGTGACTGTCAGTCAATAATATGTAGGCTTCAGCGTGAGAGTGTCGGTACTTGTGATTGGAGGATGAGGAAATTATTGGGTTGGTGGAAGTTGTTATGGTGGTGGTGAGTGGAGCACTCATTCGTGGGAGGTTGGTGATGGTGGGGAATAGTGGAAAATTGGATGGTGGTGATGAATGGAGCACTTAGTGGTAGTGATGATGAGAAGTGGAATATAGTGGGATGTTGGGTAGTGTCGGCCAGGATTGGGGGAGTGGGAGAAGTTAGAAGTGGATGGTGGAATCTGTTACGGTGGGGAATAATGGGAAACAGTAGTGGAAGTTTGAAGTGGGATGGTGGAAGCTGTTGGTGGTGGTGCTGCACTCTTCAGCATTTTTATACATTTTAAAACAATGAAAACAGATTCACATGTGCTTCTCCTTCATGTACGTGGCAACAGCTAATCAATTCAAATTCAGAATAATTTCTTATGCAGTTGGGACAGCCGTTAGTGCTCTTCTTTTATCCATTTAAAAATGAATTCCCATGTAGGTGGCTGCTCGTCTTATCCATGTGCTGCTGCCTAGTGAGTGTGTGGGACAACCCACTTCTTCATTCCATTCCCGTGTGCACACCACTCAGACTAATTCAATGCTGCTTCTTCCCATATCCACGTGTTACTGCCCATGCTTATTGCTTTGCTGCCATGTGCGTCCCAAGCTGCTGCTTCTGGATGGGGGTTACTGCTGCAGGCCGTGAACTTCACAGCTGCTGGATGGTGGACCGAAATTGCTTCCCAAACTGCTGGAAGCGTGAGCTGCTGTTGCAATTTTGGAGATGCGCTTCTGCTGAACGTAGAACACCAAAGTGAAGGCGTGAAGGCTTGCTTCTTCTCCCATGCTGGATTGGACCGTGAACTGGTGTAGATGAGTTGATTGAAACTGGAGCTGCTGTCCGTGTGTGCTGGACGGTTGTTGGACGCTACTTCTGGAGTTGGACGTGTTGGAGCTGCTGGACAATGGCAGTTGCTCTCCAAGGTTGGCCGCTTGCTGAATGTGCTTCTCCCAAGTGATAGCACCTCTCTTTTTTCAATAATATCACATGTGTGGCAAAAGTAACGTGGAGGATGCAATTCATGTTTCAGCTTTGTTAAAATGAAGCATTTTCTCCAGCTAGGCCGTGGGCATTTTGTGTGGCAGGAGCACTTCTTTACGCATACTCCAAGTTGCTCTCCTGGACGAGTGGTAGAAAAGGGGAGGTGAGTTGGACGAGCGGTTGAAAGAGGTGAGTTGGACGAGCGTAGATGAGCGGGAACGAATTCGGCGAGCGGTCGCGCAAAGGACGAGCGCTCAAAACCGAATGCAGGGAAAACAAACGCTGGAGGAGATCGAACGCTCAAAAGAGAAACCGAGTGCTCAATAAACAATATAAACCGAATCGTACGTTCACTAACCCAAAACAAGACCGAATGTTCACTAATACAAAACCAGACCGAACGTTCACTAATACAAAACAAGACCGAACGTTCACTAACACAAACATGACCGACCGCTATTTGCTGAACACCACAATGGGCCGAACGTCCAACGCCGAACGCTAAAGACATATCATTGAGCCCGAACGTTTATCAAAACATTACGACCGAACGGTTGAAGATGAGGACGAACGGTTGAAGATGAGGACGAACGTCCTAACACACCGAAAAACCGAACGGTAGAATAGTGCAAAGGACGAACGTCTGTGATATTCGGTTTGTGCAATGAAGAGAACGAACGCCTCAGACTGTTTGGACGAACGCTAAGAGATCATCTGAGGCCGAACGGTTGAGGACGAGGACGAACGTCCAAAATGAACAAAATGGCCGAACGGTCGAATAGTGAAAAAGGACGAACGGCCTTAGCAACAGTGGGGAAGGACGAACGGTTTCAGCAACAGTGGGGAAGGACGAACGGTCACTGTTTGGACGAGCGACCACAGTAACAGTGGGGAAGGACGAACGGTTTCAGCAACAGTGGGGAAGGACGAACGGTCACTGTTTGAACGAGCGACCACAGTAACAGTGGAGAAGGACGAACGGTTTCAACAACAGTGGGGAAGAACCGAACGGTCACTGTTTGGACGAACACGAGATCATAGGGGACGAACGTCTGATCCTTTTTTTATTTTTTTATTTTATATACACACATTTTTTTTAATTTTCTTTTTATGAGGATAAAACAATAAAACAAATTATTTAGTCAATCCGGACGAAATTGAGTGTTTACAGGAGGGGATATGGAAGATGACTTCTATCATACCTCTTTGCCCGGACAATAGTGTCGGAGATGAGATTTGCCCAATTGATTTTGATATTTTGAGTAATGGCAGGCATGAGCATGAGATCGATTTCAAAGCATTGTGCTAAATTTGAGCCTCTTGGACAAAGCAACCATACAATAAGATAATGAAGAACCCTTTCCTCCATTCTAAGATTTCCTACAAGAAGATATCTCCTATTTGGTAGAGGTTTTTGAGGGTTGCGCATGAAAGAGCGATATGCCAAAATTTTGTTAAAATCACCAAAGTCATTTGGCACATGCATGATATTTTCTAAGATGGGAAGATGAGCAACATTTGTCCAAATGTCATTATCCAGAATGATATCTATCCCTTTTACACGAGTGTAAATAATACCATTTTGGGATTTTAGATTGTAGTAGAATACTCTTACCAAATCTGGATAGTAACTCCCTTGAAGTTGCAGTAGATGCTGGACACCTTGCTCAATCAATTGCTGAGAAAATTGAAATTGATGTGTGGTAAACCAATTGAGATCTACAAATTTTTGTTGAAGAATCTTGCGTTCTTTCCACATTTGTAGATATTCTTCATGCTTTCCATCATCGGAAATCCACCCTTGAATATTTGGACCACGTGCAATAGGTGTGCTTTCCGATCCATAGCTTCTTCTTCTTCTTCTTCTTGATGGTTCAGCCATGAGAGCAAGAGATTTGAATTTTGAGAGAAGAAATGAAGTGAATTTGAGTTGTAGAGGGATGGGTAAAGTGAGTGGGTAAAAATGAGGGATGGTATGGGTTTAAATAGGCTGAAAATGACCCCCCTAACGTTCAAATTCAAAAAATTACCGTTTATAGCCGTTACAACGGCTATTTTTGGCAGAATTTACTGCCTGGAACGTATGCTAATCGATTAACGTTAATCGATTAACACCCTCTGTTAATCGATTAACTGACGCTGATTTCCGAAAATCAGCAAATTGTTCTTATTTTCAATTTTTAACATGTTTTCAATATCCCTAAGTCTCTTCTAAGCTCATAGAATCTATCTTTAGGCAATGCTTTGGTGAAAATATCAGCTAATTGATGTTGGGTATCAATATATTCTATTTCACAATCTCCTTTTTGCACATGATCTCTAAGAAAGTGATGCCTAATCTCAATGTGCTTGGTTCTAGAGTGCATTATGGGATTCTTTGTAAGATTTATTGCACTTGTATTATCACACTTAAGTGGTATATGATCTAAATGAATGTCATAATCTTCTAATTGTTGTTTCATCCATAAAATTTGCGCACAGCAATTTCCCGCAGCAATATATTCAGCCTCAGTGGTAGATAAAGCTACACAGGCTTGTTTCTTAGAATGCCAAGAAACTAAGGAACTACCTAGAAGATGACATGTTCCACTAGTGCTTTTTCTATCTATCTTACAACCTCCATAATATGCATCGGAAAATCCTACAAGACTAGGTTCCGTTCCAGATGGATACCATAAACCAAAGGATGCAGTTCCCTTAAGATATTTCAATATTCTTTTAACTGCAGTAAGGTGAGATTCTCTAGGACTAGATTGATACCTAGCACACACACAAACACTTTGCATAATATCTGGTCTACTAGCAGTGAGATATAACAAAGATCCTATCATACATCTAGAATTAGTTTGATTTACCTCTTTACCTGACTCATCTTTGTCAAGATAGCATGAGGTTCCCATAGGTGTAGATGCTTCCTTTGCTTTGTCCATTTCAAACTTCTTAAGAATTTCTTTACAATACTTGGTTTGAGAAATGAACGTACCTTCTTTCATTTGCTTAATTTGAAGACCAAGGAAAAATGTTAATTCTCCCATCATAGACATTTCAAATTCACCCTGCATAGTCTTAGCAAATTCCTCACAAAGAGATTTATTAGTTGATCCAAAAATAATATCATCAACATATACTTGAATAATCAAAATATGTTTTCCGACTCTCTTAATAAACAAAGTGGAATCAACTTTTCCTCTATTGAAATCATTTTCTAAAAGAAAATTGCTAAGTCTTTCATACCAAGATCTAGGTGTTTGTTTCAAACCATAAAGTGCTTTCTTTAACTTATAGATGTGATTTGGAAATTTAAAATCTTCAAACCCGGGTGGTTGTTCAACATACACATCTTCTTTTATAAAACCATTTAGAAATGCACTTTTAACATCCATTTGAAATAATTTAAATTTCATTATAGATGCATAAGCAAGAAGTAGGCGTATTGCCTCTAACCTGGCAACTGGAGCATATGTCTCATCATAATCTATACCTTCTTCTTGACTATATCCTTGAGCCACAAGCCTAGCTTTATTCTTGGTGATGTTTCCATCTTCATCCAGTTTGTTTCTGAATACCCATTTTGTTCCAATTACTTGATGAGTATCTTCTCTAGGAATCAATTCCCAAACTTGATTTTTTTCAAACTGGTTGAGTTCTTCTTGCATTGCTATACACCATTGTTCATCTTGAAGAGCTTCCTTAATGTTCTTAGGTTCAATCTGCGACATAAAAGCTACATTCATACAAAAATTAACTAAATTTCTTCTAGTGTTTACCCCTTTTGATATGTCGCCAATGATGTTGTCCAATGATAATCCTCTAGGTTGTTGCCATATTTTGTTTAGATCTTCATCATCTTGAGGATTATTCATTTTCTCTTCATTGGTTGTCTTTTGCAAGTCTTCATTTTCACCTGCATCTGATTCATCTGACTCAAGAGGTTTTACCCCAAGGTCCACAATTTCATCAAAGACAACATGCACAGATTCTTCTATTTCAAGTGTTTTCCGATTAAAAACTCTATAAGTTTTGCTAGTTAGAGAATATCCTAGAAAAATAGCTTCATCGGATTTGGAATCAAATTTTCCTAAATTTTGTTTTCCATTATTTAAGACAAAACATTTGTATCCAAAAATTCTTAAATGTGAAACATTTGGTTTTCTACCTTTAAAAAGTTCATAAGGAGTACATTTCAAAATTGGCCTAATAAGCATTCTGTTCAATACATAACATGCAGTACTCACAGCATCAGCCCAAAATTGTTTAGGAACACTATATTCATTTAACATAGTTCTAGCAAGTTCCTCTAAGGATCTATTCTTTCTTTCTACAACTCCATTTTGTTGAGGAGTTCTAGGTGCAGAAAAATTATGAGAAATGCTATATTCTTCACAAAAAGTTTCAAAAGATTCATTTTGAAATTCACCTCCATGGTCACTTCTAATAGCCTTTATTTTCAAGTCCTTTTCATTTTGAACTAAATTTGCAAACTTTTTAAATTCTTTGAAAGCTTCACTTTTAAGAGTAAGAAAGAAAGTCCAAGTATATCTTGAATAATCATCCACAATAACTAAAGCATAATAATTTCCTCCAAAACTTTTTATCCTAGAGGGACCAAATAAATCCATGTGCAAAAGTTCTAAGGGTTTTAAACTAGAAACAACATTTTTCGAATGAAAAGATGATTTCACTTGTTTTCCCTTTTGACATGCATCACACAATTTATTTTTCACATATTTTAGTTTTGGTAAACCAATTACTAAGTCTTTAGAAATGAGTTTATTCAATTGTTGCATATGAATATGTACAGCTCTTTTATGCCATAACCATGGATTTTCTTCTTTTACTACTAAACATGAAATATTCCTATTTGATGCATTTTCTAAATCAATCAAATAAATATTGTTATGCCTAATTCCTTTCAAAGAAATTTCAGAAGAATCATTTTTATAAATAGTGCAAGAATTTTGTTCGAAGGTTACCTTGAATCCTTTATCGCATAATTGACTAATGCTAATTAAGTTATGCTTTAATCCTTCCACATATAGCACGTCTTTGATCATCAAGGTATCTTCACTTCCAATATCTCCAATTCCAAGGATTTTTCCTTTGTTGTTATCACCATAGGTGACAAAGCCTCGTTCCTTTTTCCGGAAGGTTGTAAATTTCTTTTTATCTTCGGTCATGTGTTTTGAACATCCACTGTCAAGACACCACATATATTTCCTTGGTTTTGATAATTCCTACAACATAAAAAGAACAAGTTATTTAGGTACCCAACTACTTTGTATGGGTCCTTTGGGTTAGATTTAAAAAGATTAAAATCATTTTACAACCCAAACATATCTACCACTTGGAACACCATAATGCTTAATTTTACATTTGTTAGATGTATGACCCTTTTTCATACAATAAAAGCATGATGCAACATTTGTGTTCCTATAAGTTGTTCCTTTTTCTACCCAAGTTCTACGGGTTCTATGATTATGTTTATTTTTAGGAACATACTTATTTTAACAACCTTATTTTCATTATTTTTACTACATTCTCCAGTGGTTGTATTTTCAGAAAAGTATTTGAATTTTATGCAAGATTCACATTCATTATTAGCAATATATTTTTCTTTTTCATAATATAAAACTTTACTTTTTAAATTTCTAATTTCTTCTGCTTGAAATAAAAATTTATTTTTCAAACTTCTGTTTTCTTCAGACAAATTTGTAAATTCAGTTTTCAAATTATCATTTATCTTAGAGAAATTTTCAGAAGTAGATTTCAAATTTTCATTTTCTTCAAGAATATTTTCAAAATTCAATTTTAACTTTTTGAAGTCCCTTTTCAATTTCTTATGAGCTATATCTAATTTTTCAGATTCTACTAATAAAGCAGCATAAGTATCATGCAGTTCATCTTCATCCATATGACTATCATTATCAGAATAGTGTGAACTACTTACTTGGCTGACGTTATCATCATCTGCCATCAAACAGATGTTTGCTTCTACATCTGAGTCGCTTGAATCTGAAATGGTCTCATTGTCGTCTTCCCAGGCAATGTAGGCCTTCTTTTTCTTGAAGAATCTTTTCTCCTTCTTGTCTTCACCCTTCTTTTGATTTGGGCAGTCTGCTTTTAGATGCCCCTTTTCTCCACAGCCATAACATCGGTAATTTGAGGAAGATGCTTGATTATCTTTCTTTTCGTATCTAAATCTTCCTTTACCTTTAGACTTCATGAACCTGTTTAACCTTTTGATCATAAGACTTAAATTTTCTTCTTCGTCTGAGTCTTCATCTTCTGATTTACCTTTGCTTCTTTCAACCTCCGACTTTAATGCCAAACTCTTCTTGTTGTTTTTGGCTTTTGCTTCTTATTCATCAAGTCTTCCAAGATCTAGTTCATGTTCCCTCAACTTTCCAAATAATGCAGCCATGGTCATTGTGTTGAGATTTTGTGACTCAGAAATTGAGTCACTTTTGGTTGCCAAGACCTGTCTAAAGATTTCAAGATTTTAATGTTAAGTTCATCAGTATCAAATGACTTACCTAGTCCAATAAGATGATTAACAATGTTGGTGAAGCGTTTTTGAACATCAACTATTGTTTCCCCTTGCTTCATCCTGAACATCTCGTATTCCTGGATTAAGGTATTCTTTCTAGCTCTCTTAACATCATCTGTACCTTCATGGGTTACTCTAAGTACTTCCCACATTTCTTGTGCAGTTTTACAAATAGAAATCCTGTAAAACTCGTCAACAGTTAAAGCAGATGAAATAATATTACGAGCTTTTACATCATTACCAAATTTTCTCTTTTCTTCAGCAGTCCATTGGTCACGGGGCTTTGGTTCCTGCATATTGTTAGTTGGAACAAAAGGACCAGATGCAACAGCATCCCAAATATCTATATCAATAGATTCCATAAATATTTGCATTCTTACCTTCCAGAATGCATAGTTCTCACCAGTGAATAGTGGGTGTCTATTGATTGATGCACCCTCTGCAAAGGTTTGATGTGATCCTGCCATTTGAATGACTATCAAAGCAAGCTCTGATACCAATTGTCAGAGCGGCTGCAGCGGAATGGTTAGCGTGGAATAACAAACCAAGAGTGGGGGTGAATTGGTTCTTACTAAAAACGTGTGCCTTAAAAATTTCTACTCAATTAAGCTTACTTAGCAGATAATAAAGACAATAAAGTAGAGTAAGGTTGAGAGAAATTTGCACAGATGATTTTATCCTGGTTCGGATCTTACCAATCCTACGTCCAGTCGCTTATCTCAAAACAAGATAAACACTTCACTAATCACAAAACTATTACAAACTACAATCACACAGATACAATTTGTAAAAGTTTAGAAAACACCTCTCTTGAAGCCACAAGAGATGAAACAACACCTCCTTTGAATCTTCACAAAGGATGAAACACTTCCTCCGAATACTTCACGAAGGATGAATTCCTCTTCCAAACACTTCCTTAGATGCACCAAGGATGAACCAGCTATTCCTCTATCACCGTAGTAGTACCAACTCTACAGACAGAGTTTCCTTAGCTGAGCAAGAGCACACAATTCTCAAGAGTTTCAGAGTATTTGAGCACAAGGGAAGAGTAGTTAGTTTTCTTGAGAGAAAATGAGAGTCTATTTATAGACTCATCCAAAGGCTCCTCCATTTTTTGTTTTCAACCTTTCTGACAGTGTTAATCGATTAGCTACAGTGGTTAATCGATTAACAACCCAACGGATACTTCAACGGCTCTAAAAACGGCTAGTTTTTCAAACGTTCACTATGTTAATCGATTAACAGCCCTTGTTAATCGATTAACGCTAATCGATTAACACCCTCTGTTAATCGATTAGCACTGCACTGTCTCGCTTCTCCATGGCTCTCTGGAACAATCGATTAACAGCTCTTGTTAATCGATTAACGCTAATCGATTAGCACCTCTTGTTAATCGATTAGCACTGCACAGAATTTTGCTTATGGCTTATTTTTACATCACTTTTGAATGCATACATAAAACTACTAATTTTCCTATGTTCATACAATTATTACAAAAGATTACAAGTCTTCAAAGATCATTCTTCATGAGTCTTGTTTGTTCTTGACTTGATTTGGACATCATCAAAACTTCATCTTCATCAATTTGCTAACACCTCATTATTCCTGGTTCTATTTGTGGGTAGGTGCTTCCTTTTTCCTTGTGTGCATTGAAAGGAGATGATCTGTAGGGGAGGCTACAAATGTCTTGTAGGGAAGGCTATAGGTGGGTTGTAGGAGCGACTACAGTCGGTTAGGTAGGGTACATGAGTGAGATAGACTCTTTCGACTATGGTATTATGTATGGTGATGCTCATGGTGTTGTTCATGACTAGGATAGTCATGATGGTGGTGTATCTATAATGATGATCATGGTACTCAAGATGCTTCATGTTATGTTATGTTGATAATGGTGTTACTATAATGGTTATAGTAAGTAGTTAGCATGGGTACTAATGAGTGGATAAAGAAAAGGTCTATGTGAGATGTTAGTGATGACATTAAGGGTTAGAAATCAAGGATCGATGATCAAAGTTCAAGGATCGGGGATCGAGGATCGAGTAATTCAATATGATTGAATTGTTTATATTAGAGGATGGAGAATCATATTGTTATTACTAATATGTATGAAGTGTTTGATCATGGTTGGTATAATCAAAAGGTATGTATCTTTCTGTGTGTTTGATTATGGTTGATATAATCAGTATGTATGTATCTTGTTGTTATGATTGTTTTATCGGTAGCTTACCTCATACATGTTTGTGTGTTGTGTGTTTGTGAATGAAATGATCGACGATAATCGTATAATGTGTTATACATGAGCAGATAATGTTACAAATGTTCCAGAGGCATGATTGACTCGAGAGAGGATGAAGAATAACCTTGAGATTCATTTAAAGCTATTTTGTTTTAAAAATTAAGACAATATAATTGGAGTATTTCTTTGATTATTTTATTACTCCAAATAATGTAATTGGATAAAGTTTTCTTTAAATACGTTTCTACACTATGATAAATTTTGAATTTTACCGATTTGTAATGTAAGATATAAATTCTAAAATAATTGAAAGGATGATAAATTTATTTTATTTTATGAAACAATTGATAACCAAATTTAGTATGTTTATAGGTTAAAATTAATTTTGATTTTATTTTCTATTATTATTTTCTATTATTATTTTATATTAACAACTTTAAAATAATTTTAAATAAAAATTTAATTTAAAATATAAATTTAAATAAATTTAACTTTTTTTAATAAAGATATCAATTTGGTTTTAATTTAAAATGAAACAAAATTGTTCAATTTTTAAAAAAATTGAATTTAATTAAAATAAAATAAAAATACAAAAATCAAATTTAGATTAAGACAATAATACTGTGACATTGACATAACCATGGCCATATTATATTATCATTGTTACGAGACACATTATTAACTTAGCACATGATAAATTTTTTATTTTAAAAAGATTAAAAGAATTTAAAAATTAAAAGAATTTAAAAATTAAAAAAATTAAAAGAATTAAAAAATGAAAAAAATCACGGACAAATGATATCTCTTTAATATTGTAAGGATAGTACCTCTTTAATATTGTTAGGATAGTACTAACGTTAATTGTATTATTGCATTAAAATTTTTAAAATAAAAATCAAATTACACATAAAAAATAAAAGAAACCTATTTAAATTCTTTTATTGAAAACAAAAGACATAATTTACCCTTATATTCATTAACTAACTATTTAGTTTCCATGATTTATAAAGAACTGTCCATATTGAGCATTATTAAACAACAGCCAAAAATAATGGTATTGTATAATTATAAAAATCAATAAAAATTAAAATATTTATATTGTTATTTTTACATATATTTATTTTATTGTAATTTTACTTTTATTCTGTGATAATTATTTGTATTGTAATAAATGTTATATTAAATTTTTAAACGGTTGCTTCGTTACTGTTTTTCCATTGTGAATATCACTAAAAAAATTTGTTACTACATTTTTGTGTTTACAAATTTTTTTTACTATTACAAACATTAACTTGTTATTGCCTGTATGTTGCGTAAGATATTACCTACACTAATGAAGAATTAGATTTACAATACATATATGGTATAATACCAAAAGGCAAGATCTAAAAAACCAATCTTGTATGTAAAATATGAACATAATCATATTTGAAGAAAAAAAAAATTCTTAACTTGAAAAAAAATTCAAACTTTTCTTCTTGCAGCTATTACAGATAAAATACAACATATGGATGGTAAATGTCCATAACGTTGCACTATATCTGAAAAAAAAAGTCCAATTATAAAGTTAAAAATAAGAATATAATCGTGTTTAAATAACAAAATCAAAACTTGTGATAGACGTTAAACTTGGTTATTAATCATACATGAGTAAGTGACCAATGTTATTAAACATGATATCAAAATATTTTCTGTTAATTAAATTATGTATTAAAAGGGAATCAAAATGATTTCATTTTGAAAATTTTAAAATGTTAAATTTTCTTTTGGAAAAGAAAATTTATTGTTTTAACCTAAGTGTTTTAAAAGTAGAGTTTAAAATTAGTGAAAAATATTTAAACTTAAATTCCTTAATAATAAAAGACGTAATATATTTAAATTACTGTTGACTTTCATTTTTAGACGACCAATTAAATGTACCAATAAATACATATTTAACTTAGAGAACATAAAAAACCTTCAAAACCTTAAAAAAATTGACTGTGGACAAACCGTGGCCACAATTGCAGACTATCGTAGCAGAATCGCAACCATTAATTTTGGCGAGCAAAATTCCAAATGTGTTAACCCCTTTCGAAAGAAACTCGAAGAAACATGTCCCTTACGCGAATAATCAAGAGTTCAAATGCCTCCATCACATGCTGCTCTTCATTATATATACGATCCAATGCCATACCCTATCATCATCATCATCATCATCATCATCCAAATCACTCGTTGCTATTTCCAAAGTCTCAGCATACCCCTTTTCACTCTTTCTCCTTCATGGGTTTAGTATTTGGAAAAATCAGCGTGGAGACCCCAAAATACGAAGTGATCAAATCCACAAGCGAGTACGAAATCCGCAAATATGCACCCTGTGTAGTGGCAGAAGTCACATATGACCCATCACAGTTCAAGGAAAATAAAGATGGTGGCTTTATGGTTTTGGCCAATTACATTGGTGCTTTGGGGAAACCCCAGAACACAAAGCCTGAAAAGATTGCCATGACTGCACCAGTTATAACCATGGACAGTGGTGGGGGTGGTGAGAAGATTGCTATGACAGCGCCAGTTGTGACAAAAGATGGCGGTGGTGAAGATGGGAAGAAGAACAAGATGGTGACTATGCAGTTTATTTTGCCAGCTCTGTATGGGAAAGCTGAGGAGGCACCTAAACCTACTGATGAGAGGGTTGTGATAAGAGAAGAGGGTGAGAGGAAATATGGGGTGGTGAAGTTTGGAGGTGTGGCATCAGAAGAAGTGGTGAAGGAGAAGGTGGAGAAGCTGAAGGTGAGTTTGGAGACTGATGGGTTTAAGGTGGTTGGGGATTACTTGTTGGCCAGGTACAACCCACCTTGGACAATTCCTATGTTTAGGACTAATGAGGTTATGATCCCAGTTGAATGAATTTGGAGGGCTACATACATAGAATTCAGTTTTTCTTTTTATCCGTTTGTTATGCTGTTAAGTTTTACTGGTGATGTGAAGTTTAGAATATGTTGTAGTCTTACCTTGTTTCAATTAAATACACAGAATAAATGTTTTATATGTGCTGGTTTTTTGGTCATGTCTTTTGTTGTCTGGTTGTTTATGATTTTGGTCACCGTGATTGCGCTTTAAAATGCAATTATGATCCAAGCAGATACCTTTCCCAATGATAAAACCCTGTTTGAAGAATGGATTTCAGTGACTTAACCATTAGTTTTGATATCACTATGAGATTTTTTTTAGAGAGACACTCAAAATTCAGTACCAATGAGTTATATAAGAAACCAGATTACCATTTTCAACCAAAAAGCTTAAGACAATAAACTTATAGATCCTTTTATCTCTTTTTCATTTTTATCCAATGAAAAACTTTTAACTCACCTTAAACTCTTGGCACATTCAAACTAATTTCACACTAACTCTTGCATGCTTCCACACGTGTTAGAAGAACAAAATTGCTTGAAGAGATGGAAAATGAGTTTTTTGCAACCATAGAATCACTTCAAAAAAATAAACTTGTATTATAAAGAAAAAAAGAGAAGAAATGTAAAATAGCATTTGAGCAATCTATGCTAGCTTAGTTATTTATATGCCACGTGTTAATAGGACCAAAAGAAATCAGAATTTCAAAGGGAATTGAGAATGATAATCAAGACAGATTCAATACTTAACTGATACAACTGATTTACTCTGTTCATTATACATCAGAATTGAACTTATACGATTGCAAATGTTAACAGAACACAAAATGTACATATCATGCACAGAGCTTCAATGCCACTCTATTATGTTATCCAGAGACCAGCTTCACAATTATAAAGATAGCGTTGAAGAGAATTAGAGGAAGTCTCAAGAATTGACAAGCATATATGAGTCCTACTATTTGCCCTTTAAGAGAACTCCTCCTAGGCCCTGTCATTTCTGCCAAAGTCCATCCTCTTGGAGCAAGGAACCGCTCCTCATTCAAAATTGCCAATGCATTTGCAAAGAGCAAAACGCCTTCTAAAAAAGTCCAGAAACCCATTTTCTGCCTGAAACACAAAGGGTGTGCATCTTAGTACTCAGATGAAAGCTTCCTCACAAATTCAGCACTATTTTTCACACAAGAATCAGTTAAAGAAATTCAAATATCAGTGGGGAATGTCTTTTCACACAAAGACATGTTTCTTCCCTCCACACAATCTTCTATTTCCTTCAAGTATTAGATTGCAAAAAATCTCACATTTACATGCTATAGCAAATTACTTACTTACCAACATATGCTCATTTTACAAAAGAACCCAGAATATTGAGAAAATGCAAGCTATATTTCTTGAGCTGCTTATGCTTCATAATTGTTTGGTATAATCTAATATGCACAAACCAGAAGAACAACAACCAAATCTGATATGCACAATGGAACAACCCAAAAAGCCAAATCATGGAGAACAATATATATTGTAGAACCCCAGAAAACATAATAGATACGTAGCCCCACAAGGGCTAAACTTTCACTCTAGTTTAGTCTTGTTCTTCCACAGTTGAAATCACTGCAAAACGTATACGAATTAAAATATAAACCTGATTCTAGTCTGCAATAGCACAAGATACTACTGCACCATGTCATAAAATCACTACAAAGGTTTTGTATGACATGATGGTTAAAAATAATACAGGTCGGGGCGAGGGAAGATGGTGACAAGAAAATCTCAGTAACTTCTGGTTGCCTTCAATACCTTTAAGAAGTTAATCATACAAAACAGAGTTTATCAATAACATTCTTGATCCTCAAACATAACCAATTAAGAGTAAGAAGTTGATTTTTGTACATGAAGGTTGCCGAGATAGTATCGTATGAAGGCTGCAGTGTTATCAACTAATCATGAAATTAAATCACCATTATGCTTAAATAACACTGAAACCATGATTAAGAAACATCTGGACCTCTGTTAAAAATCCGCCGAGGAAAAAATCTATTAGATTACCATACATAGGTGAGTATTTCAAAATGAAACTACAAATAGATTTTCGAAAAAGAATTTATCTAGAGATACATCACTAATCACTAATGAAACCTGAATCTTACCCACAAAACGGAGTGATGATGCCTCCAACCCAAATGTGTATTCGTAATCAACTTTCTTACTTCTAATAAATGTGTATTCCCAACACTTCTCTCATTTACACACTTATAAAACTGAATCTCCCCTCAAATTAACTTGAGTAACTACGCATCTTCGCAGTAAACAGAGAAAACTTAGAAAACTGAATACCGAAAAGAATGAAGAGCGAAAAGATCGAATTTAAAGAAAGATAAGACCCAGAGGTATTATTAACTAATAAGAAAGTGATTTTACAGGTTCAATCCGTCCTTGATCATTCCACACAAGATTCTTCACTGACAATCAAAGTTAAAGGCCAAACAATAAGTTTTACTTCCAACTTTGAACACAAGTTTGTTTTCCTAGCAACAACTACACATTGGTTTAACACAAATCTCTTTCGGGAGAAAATCAGAGAGAACATTCCATGGTTACTAACACTCTGTAAACCGATGGCACAACCAAATCTCGCATGCAAACAAAAACATATAAAATTGTAATCTCAGTTGAACAATAACAGTATGCACAATATCAAATGAATGTTATGTTAACCCCAAAACTAAAATAATCTCAATCCAATCAAGAAGTAAAACAAACTAAAAAACCACAGCACTGAATTTTCTAGCGAAAAGAGAAAGAACGAATATGCAGAGATGAGTTCCTTACTCACCTGAGAAGCAAAAATAGAAAGAACAACGACCCACGACGTCTCGAGTCTGAAAACCGGTTCGTAAGAAAGAAATCTCTAGAAGACGATCATAGGACTTTCCGAAAACTTATCTAACGGAGCAGAATGGTCGTGGCTAACACGTTACCGTGAGAAACTGAAAACCAGCCGTTGGATCAGAAGCCTAGATAGCAATAACTGAAACACCCGCACTCTATCATTCTCTGTAAAGTAAGTTTCATCGTACTCGGTACTGTACTCATTAGTACGAGTAATCAATAACTTGCGTATTTGAGTGGTATTTTGAATTTTAAAAATTAATTTTGTAGTAAGTAACATCACAAAATTTATTCTCACCAATTTTTTAACAAAATATTCTTTTAAAAGGCTTTGTAAAATTTATTTTTAGGCTACTCAGAATATGTGTAGACTAACAAAACTTAATTTTATTTTAGTTTGTACTGAATACAACTTATGGTTTTAAAGTCATTTAGTAGAGATTAAATATTTTAATTTAGATAAAACTATAAATGGAGATAGAAGGTCTGGATTCAAAATTCTCATGTTCAAAGTGCTTAAAAGATGGAAGAGCTCCAAATCGAACATTGTGAGAAATTGAAAACTGAGTTTATTTTTAATATAACCACGCTATTAAGGCTCCATTATCGATTTTAACTCTAAATTTTTTTATTGGTATAGTCATCTTGTAATAATTTACTTAAACTCTTGATATTTTGAGAGAGAGTGAATAAATGAGTTTAAAGAAAGTAAACTTTATATTATTTTTTATTTAAATATTATTTTAAGTTTTACTTTTATTGAATTTTTTCAATGTGATTTTAATTTTTTTTAATCAAGTTTTAATTTTTGTCAATTTAATCTTTCTTTTTTAACACCATTTAAATTATTAATCACATATGAACAAGGATCTATGTGTGAGATGTTAGTGATGACATCAAGAGTTAGAGATTAAGTATTGATGATCAAAGTTTAAGGATCGATGATCGAAGATAAAATAATTCATTATGATTGAATTGTTTAAATTAGAGGATTAGAAATCATATTGTTATTACTACTATGTATGAAATGTTTGATTATGGTTGATATAATCAGAAGGTATGTATCTTGTTGTGTGTTTAATTATTGTTGGTATAATAAGAAGGTATGTATCTTGTTGGGTGTTTGATTATGGTTGATATAATCAGTATGTATGTATCTTGTTGTTATGATTGTTTTATCGTTAACTTATCTCATACATGTTTGTGTTTGTGAATGAAATTATGAATGATGATCGTACGTGAGCAAATAATGTTACAGATGTTTCAGAGGCATGATTGATTCAAGAGAGGATGAAGAATAACATGAGATTCATTTAAAGTTATTTGGTTTTACAAGTTGAGACAATATGATTCGAGTATTTCCTTCGTTATTTTATTACTCTAAATAATGTAATTGGATAAGGTTTTCTTTAAGTACGTTTTCGTGCAATGATAAATTCTGAGTTTTACCGATTATTAATAACATATGACATCTCAGAAATCGGGGTGTTATAGTGCTAGGTTTACTTTTACACTAATTATTTTTTCTTACTACCACCTTTCAAGATATTTATTTTTCTTAAGTCTTGCAATCATTTCCTCAAATTATCTTCTAAATAATCCAATATCTTTTAAGATATATTTAATTGATTTGGAGACCTAAAAACAATTGAAAGATCTTTCATAGATTCAAAAAGATTTAACAGATATTATCTTTTGATATATACTGATATAGTTAAATAAGGAAATTATTTAAAAATATCAAATAAAATATCTAATGATATATTTTTCCCTAATTATCTTTTATCATAAACATTTATCAATTATAACAAAAAAATTTGTAGAAAAAAATAGAGAAAACTACAAGGTCCATTTTTTATTATCTATTCCTTCTTCTTAGCTTAGCCAAAGTTTTTCACTTTTTCATATTTTTCTTGTCTTCTTCCTACCATGCTTAACTTGACTTATTGTAGTATTGATTATTTGTTATTTTTGGTTTTAAATTATATTATTTTAATATTTTTTTAAATTCTATATTTTTAAAGTGTACTGTTTTTACCAGAGTTCAATAGTGTTTATTAAGTCAATCTATTTAAAAATGTAGTAATATCTTTTAGTTATCAAATAATATAAATATTTATAAAGTAATTTTATTTGAAATTTTAATTATTTATATTTATAAAATGATGAATGTTTCGGTAGAATAGTTGAGGCCGAGATATGGGTGTGATGAATCACCTCCGCTCCTTCCAGTTGTGCAATTACTGTCGCGTCTCCTTCCTGTGTAGAGCTCTTTGAGGGAAAATGGGTTGGGTACCTGCAAAGGCACTCCGACGCTCAAGTCAGAAAAAATGATTGATCGAACCTTTTTCAGTTCAAACGAAGAAGAAAATCAATATTCTCTTTCTTAATTTCTCTCAAGGAAAAACGTACCTTTTTTCCTTCCGTCTTTTCATATTTATCCTAACAATTAAAATAAATCGTTTACCTAAAAATCCGGCTGGTTAGAGAAGTTGACTATCTGGAAAACACAATCGTTATGTCGTGCTTGATACTGGGTCAGTTGACTCCGTGATTTGCGACGTTATAGCCGGATACTTCCAACCGCTTGTTCCTTAACTTCTTAGGATTAATATGTCAATTTTGACTAAAATTAACCGATCGTTCTTTAGTTCAATCAACAGACGATCGTTAGACAACGATCGCTTATGATGATTGATGCCAAGGGCGTCGATGACAAACATAGGATGTCTCTAAACGATCGTTCCACCTAATAGGTGGACGATCGTTTAGAAACGACCATAAAATAGCTTGCCACTGTTTATCTTCAGTGGTCGCCTGGGTTATCAATCGATTGGCTCAGGTAACCTACCATACAATGATAATAATAATAATAATAAGTTGATAAAATAAAAAATTAAATAATTAATCCTAAAACATTTTATAGATAAAAATTTTGATAAGTCAAAAGATAGATAAAAACCTTGGAGGTTGTTAAATAAGGAAAAACCTTAATGAAAATGGATATAAAAATTGACGAATACGTGTGAAATTGGGAATCTATATTATAAATTGGAATCTTTTTGGATTTCCCTCTTCCTTTTAAGTCTATAAGACTCTCTCTCACAATATCTAATAATATTTTCTTAATTTTCTCTTTCTAAACTTTCATTTTGAAGGATAAAAGGTTGTGATATGTCTATTTGATTGTGATTCTCATAGTCCCCTAGTATTTGATTTGATTCAATTGTTTTTTTTTGGAATCGATTTTTGTTGAACGCATTCAGAGAGATGACTTGTGTGAGGGGTAATGTTCCTGAGGCTCTTATTGCCTTCACTGTGGATCGATATCTATATTGCAACAAATTCTTTCAAATGTGCACCACCTTTCGCAACAAAGCTTCGACACTCTTTGTCGATTCACCTGCAAACGAGGTTACTCGCATTAATCTTTCAGTCTTTTTGTTGTTATCATTTTTTTTTAATTTCTGACAAATGAATCAGCATTCTTAATTTTTCACTTTTCACGTTCTTAACTTTTGCTGAGTTTGGAGGGAATTGTGGACCAATATATATTTACTAAGAAACAGAACATACTATTAGATAAACAAAATGTCATGTTGATGTAGGAGAAACACAAGATACAAATGTTATTGCAAGATCTAAAGAATGTTTTGGACACTTTCAATGCAAGATCATCACCCTTGTCCAATGTCGCAACCATAATACAAAATTGTGTTGTTCCAGTAGACACTTTTTTAGTTGTTAATGAATTAAAATATAGTTTTGTTATTTTTTATTTATTTGAGTTTTTCCATCTTTAACCTATTGATTTAATTTTTTTCTACTTTTTTTTAGTTGTGTCTACTAGCACCAATTTTTCTATGCAAAACACGGTGACACCTACATTCATGGATAATATAAACTTGTCATAATCTTTGCTTCACCAAAAGAGAAAGATACTTCAATAATAAATGGTTGTAAATTTGCAAAGAAACATCGTGGTAGACCATCTTGTCAAAGCGGCGTAGCAAAATGGTTAATGCGTTTAACAAACCAAGAGGGGAGTGAATTGGTTTCTTATCGCAAATCGTTCTTTAAATAAATTTTCTCGTAAATAAAAATTCCTTTAAACAATTTAAATAAATTTAAAGAGTAAGGAAGAGAGAAAATTGCACAGGTAATTTTTATCCTGGTTCAGATCATAGAGATCCTACATCTAGTTGTTAATCTCAACTGAGAATTAACGTTTTACTAGCACAAACCAACAAACTGTTACAATCACAAAGAAAATAAAAAAGTTGAATGTTAGAACACCTCTCTTGTTACCCCAAGAGATGAAAGTCATTTCCCCTGTAACGCACAAGGGATGAACACGTCCTATGAATCTTCACAAAGGATGAACACCTCCTTCGAAGGCTTTCAACTCAGCAACAACAACAACACTTAATCACACTCCCTGTGAAAGTTCTCGCTCTATGCCAACAGCTGTAGGTAGGGACAACACACACATGCACATATAGATCTCCACACTAGTAAGATATTGTCCGCTTTGGGCCAAGCCCTCACGAATTTGCTTTTGGTACCACTTCAAAAGGCCTCTTACCAATAGAGGTATCTTATATGTATATAAACCCAAGTCCATCTCTTACTTTGTTCGATGTGGGACTTTGTTTGTACCCAACAACAACAACATCACTCAATCACACTCCCTGTGAAAGTTCGCGCTCTATGCCAACACGCAAAGTTCTCAAAGCCACAACACAAGGGTTCAACCAACCCTAAAACACTTATCACCGCACACTGCAGATAAGATTTTCCGAAATACACTTATTTTTTATATTGTATTTCGTATTTTAAAATAACAGTCCCAATCTCATTTATAGAGATCTCACTCAAGGATACCTCCAAAAATCCGTTGTCAACTAATTAACGTGTGATAATCAATTACCCAATTATGGTAATTGATAATGCTTAAAAATTCTCATAATTGCTCATGATAATCAATTATGGCAAGTCATAATTGATTAGTGATAATTGATTATTATAATTTGATAATTGATTATCTTGAGTATAAAATGACATTTTCTGATTTAAAATAAATTTTAACGTAACATAAGACAAACAATACATAGAATCGAATATAAACTGCATCCTATACATAAATCTACTAAATTATAAAAGCTTTAGTATAAAAACAGGTCTTCTTGAAGATCTTCCAACAATAAGTGCACTCGAGACTTGACTTTGAGACATCATCAAAATTTCTGTCCTTCAACTTTATGCTAACACATCTCGTAAGAAAAATCAAGTCCAAGGTATATAACTCTTTATTCTGCTATAAAAAGTATGCACCATTTTCATATCCAATCAATTACTTTTTTACATACTTTAACCTCATTGCTAGGTATAAACACATTGCTACCATATCCTAGTAACAAAGTAGATTCTGGATCCTCTTCAGTAACTACTCAGTCAATGGTGGGGAATTATGCTCTCATTGGATCAAAAATTTCAACAAATTTAGTTTCCTAAACACTCCCCAATTCCAGTCAATGTGATACACACTTGCCTGTACCTTCTCATATATCTGAGCTCATTGAGATTTCTCCTGCTACAACAAGTAATGGGGAGGCCATTGTCCCTTGTTACAATGTAATTTCAACTAATAGAGTTATGGTTCAACTTGTAAAACAAGCAGTTTACAAAGAAGACAATCATGTCATTTCTCCCATTCAGCCATATAGTGATCAAACAAATAAGGTGGATGCCAACCAGACAAGTACAAGGACATTGGACAAGCCATTTCTGAATGAGATTCCCACTTCTGAGCCTGACTAGGACAAAGACATTTGGGTAAACCTTGATTTTTCAAACATAGGATTAGATAACTGGTCCAAAATTGATTTTTCATACATTGAAGGAGACAACTCATCCACTAAATGTTAAGAGATATAGAAATTGTGAATCAAAATGTTCGTGAATCAAAATGTTTTTGACTCTTGAAGGGTAATGTTCCTGAGGCTCTGATTGCCTTCATTGTGGATCGATATCTATATCGCAACCAAGTCTTTCAAACGCGCACCACTTTCGCAACGAAGCTTCGACACTCTCTGTCGATTCACATGCAAACAAGGTTACCCTAGTACAAAAATCGCGTACAACGTCGAATATTTTGGGCTTTTAACGGCAAATTTGCGAATGATGTCATACCAAGAGACATTAAATTAACGTCGAATTTTGTTAATATACGACATTAACTTAACGTTGAATTTTGTTAATATTCGACGTTAATCATTTTTTTTTTGTGGTTTTTAATTAATTCGGATCCTTTTTTACAACTCTACGAGACCTGAAAAGCAAAAAAACAATAAATTTCAGTGTTTGGTATTTTATAAAGCATGAACTATGGACGTGTAGTGTAGTATCAACAGTAAACAATAATAACCAACAACAAACAATTTCAATCAAATAACAACAACAAACAAGTTCAACTAAACAACAACAACAAACAAGTTCAACAAAAAAACAACAAACAAGTTCAACTAATAAGTTCTTCAAAACGAAAACAAAAACGAAAACTAACCTTCAAAAGGTGGGTTCGTCAGAATAAAGTTTCGTCATAGTGAAAGAGAAAGCAGAATGCGCCTATGAAAGACAAGAGCACGAAAATAATCGGTTAAACAAACAAAAATCATACATAAAGTAATTAATTAACATGCATTTGTATCAAATGAAAGAAAGATTACATGTGATGCTCATCAAACTTCGTTCGAGAAAAGTTTGAGAAGAGAAGAGGGTATCGCGCGCTAAGATAAAATGAATGAATTTTCAATCTCCCGCTCAAATTTTTATTGAATTCACTAACATTTTGACAGTCGAATTTAAAAGTCATTCGATGTTTTATATCATTTTACATCAAATTACAATTCTAAACGACGTTTAATAATTGCATTTATTTACAAAAATGACATTACACATTTTTAAAGTTGGTTATTCAATGGTTGGACGTTGAACACGTGACGTTATACATTGTTTTTGTACTAGTGTTACTCGCGTTAATCTTTCAGTCTTTTTGTTGTTATCATTTTTTTTTAATTTCTGACAAATGAATCAGCATTGTTAATTTTTCACTTTTCTTGTCAGTTTTTGTTTTCTTCATATTAAAGAATTTGTTGAGTTTGGAGGGAATTGTGGAACAATATATATTTACTAAGAAACAAAACATATTGTTAGATAAACAAAATGCAATATTGATGTAAGAGAAACACAAAATACGAATTTTATTACAAGATTTGCATCATGTTTTGGACAATTTCAATGCAAGATCATCACCATTGTCGAATCTCACAGCCATAATTCAAAATTGTGTTGTTCTAGGTAGACACTTTTTTAGTTGTTAATGAATTAAAATATAGTTTTCTTATTTTTTATTTATTTGAGTTTTTCCGTCTTTAACCTATTGATTTAATTTTTTCTACTTTTTTTAGTTGTGTCGACTAACACCGATTTTCTTATGCAAAACACGGTGACACCTACATTCATGGATAATATAAATTTGTCATCATCTTTGTTTCACCAGAAGGAGAATAGATACTTCAACAATAGATTCTTGTAAAGTTGCAAAGACACCTCGTCGTAGACCATCTCATAAGAAAAATCAAGTCCAAGGTACATAATTCTTTATTTTTCTGTAAAAAGTATATACCACTTTCATATGCAATCAATTACTTTTTTACATACTTTAACCTCATTTCTAGGTATAAACACATTGCTACCATCTCCTAGTAACAAAGTAGATTCTGAATCCTCTTCAGTAACTACTCAGTCATTGGATCACAAATTATGCTCTTATTGGATAACAAATTTCAACAAATTCAGTTTCCGAAACACTCCCCGATTCAAGTCAATGTGATACACTCTTGCCTCTACCTTCTTGTATATCCCAACTCACTGAGATTTCTCCTACTACAACAAGTAATGGTGAAGCCATTGTCCCTTGTTACATTGTAATTTCAACCAATAGAGTTATGGTTCAACTTGTAAAACAAATCGTTTACAAAAAAGACAATCATGTTATTTCCCCAATTCAGCCATATAGTAATCAAACAAATAAGATTGGATCCAACCAGACAAAGGCATGGACATTAGACAAGCCATTTCTGAATGAGATTCCAACTTCTGAGCCTAACAAGGACAGAGACATTAGGAAAACCCTTATTTTCAAACGTAGGAATAGATAACTGGTCCAAAATTGATTTTTCAAACATTAAAACAGACAAGTCATCCACTAAATGTTAAGAGATATAGAAATTGTGAATCAAAATGTTCGTGAATCAAAATGTTTTTGACTCTTGAGGGATAATGTTCCTGAGTCTCTAAATATGTTCATTGTGGATTAATATCTATAACACAACCAATTCTTTCAAACGCACACCACCTTTCGCAATGAAGCTTCGACACTCCTGGTCGATTCACCTGCAAACGAGGTTACTCACATTAATCTTTCAGTCTTTTTGTTATTATATTTTTTTTTTAATTTCTGACAAATGAATCAGCGTTCTTAATTTTTCACTTTTCTCGTCATTTGTTGTTTTCTTGGTATTAAAGACTTTGCTGAGTTTGGAGGGAATTGTGGACCAATATATATTTACTAAGAAATAGAACATACTATTAGATAAACAAAATGTCATGTTGATGCAAGAGAAACACAAAATACTATTGTTATTGCATGATCAGCAGAATGTTTTGGACAATTTCAATGCAAGATCATCACCCATGTCCAATGTCGCAGCCATAATACAAAATTGTGTTGTTGCAACTAGACACTTTTTTAGTTGTTAATGAATTAAAATATAGTTATGTTATTTTTTATTTATTTGAGTTTTGCCATCTTTAGACTATTGATTTAATTTTTTCTACTTTTTTTTAGTTGTATCTACTATCACCGATTTCCCTATGGAAAACATGGTGACACCTACATTCATAGATAATATAAACTTGTCATCATCTTTGCTTCACCAAAAGAGAAAAAATACTTCAACAATAGATGCTAGTAAAGTTGCAAAGAAACCTCGTGGTAGACCATCTCTTAAGAAAAATCAAGTCCAAGGTATATAATTCTTTATTCTTCTATAAAAATATGCACCGTTTTCATATGCAATTAATTACTTTTTTACATACTCTAACCTCATTTCTAGGTATAAACACATTACTACCATCATCCAGTAACAAAGTAAAGTTCAGATCCTCTTCAGTAAGTACTCAGTCATTGGCAGGGAATTATGCTCTCATTGGATCACATATTTAAACTAATTCAGTTTCTGAAACACTCCCCACTTCATGTCATTGTGATACACACTTGCCTCTTCCATTGAGCCATATACTGATCAAAAAAATAAGGCGGATGCCAACCAAACAAGTACAGGGACAATGGACAAGCCATTTCTGAATGAGATTCCCACTTCTGAGCTTGACAAGAACAGAGACATTTGGGCAAACCTTGATTTTTCAAACGTAGGAATAGATAACTGGGCCAAAATTTATTTTTCAAACATTGAAAGAGACAACTCATCCACTAAATGTTAAGAGATATAGATATTGTGAATCAAAATTTTCGTGAATCAAAATGTTTTTGACTCCTCAGGGGTAATGTTCCTGAGGCTCAGATTGCCTTCATTGTGGATCGATATCTACATCGCAACCAATTCTTTCAAACGTGCACCACCTTTTGACAACGAAGCTTCGACACTCTTTGTCTGTTCACCTACAAATGAGGTTACTCGCGTTAATCTTTTAGTCTTTTTGTTGTTATAATTTTTTTTAATTTCTAACAAATGAATCAACATTCTTAATTTTTCACTTTTCTTGTCAATTTTTGTTTCCATCGTATTAAAGAATTTGCTGAGTTTGGAGGGAATTTCGGACCAATTTATATTTACTAAGAAACAAAACATATTTTTAGATAAACAAAATGTCATGTTGATGCAAGAGAAACACAAAATACTATTCTTATTGCATGATCAGCAGAATGTTTTGGACAATTTCAATGCAAGATCATCACCCTTGTCCAATGTCGCAGCCATAATACAAAATTGTGGTTCTCCAGGTAGACACTTTTTTAGTTTTTAATGAATTAAAATATAGTTTTGTTATGTTTTATTTATTTGAGTTTTTCCATCTTCAACTTATTGATTTAATTTTTCTACTTTTTTTTAGTTATGTTTACTAGCATCGATTTTCCTACGCAAAACACGATGACACCTACATGCATCGATATTATAAATTTGTCATTATCTTTGCTTCACCAAAAGAGAAAAGATACTTCAACAATAGATGGTTGTAAAGTTGCAAAGAAACCTTGTGGTAGACCATCTCGTACAAAAATCAACTCCAACGTATACAATTCATTATTCTTCTCTAAAAAGTAAGCACCATTTTCATATGCAATCAATTTCTTTGTACATACTTTAACTTCATTTCTAGGTATAAACACATTACCTCCATCTTCTAGTAATAAAGTAAAGTTCAAATCCTCTTCAGTAAGTACTTAAACATTGGTAGGAAATTATAATCTTATTGGATCACAAATTTCAACTAATTAAGTTTCCAGAACACTCCCCAATTCAAGTCATTGTGATACACACTTGCCTCTACCTACTCATATATCCCAGCTCACTGAGATTTCTCCTGCTACAACAAGTAATAAGGAGGCCATTGTCCCTGGTTACAATGTAATTTACACCAATAGAGTTATGGTTCAACCTATAAAACAAATGGTTTACAAAGAAGACAATCATGTTATTTCTCATTTTCAGCCATATAGTGATCACACAAATTACGCGGATGCCAACCAGACAAGTACAAGGACATTAGACATGCCATTTTCGAATGAGATTTCTACTTCTAAGCCTGACAAGGAGAGAGACATTTGGGATAACCTTGATTTTTCAAACATAGGATTGGATAACTGGTCCAAAATTGATTTTTCAAACATTGAAGGAGACAAGTCATCCACTAAATGTTAAGAGATATAGAAATTGTGAATCAAAATGTTTTTGACTCTTGTGTTCCCGAGGTTCTCATTGCCTTCATTGTGGATCGATATCTATATCGCAACCAATTCTTTCAAACATGCACCACCTTTCGCAATGAAGCTTTGACTATCGATTCACCTGCAAACGAGGTTAATCGCGTTAATCTTTCAGTCTTTTTGTTGTTATCATTATTTTTAATTTTTGACAAATGAATCAGCGTTTTTAATTTTTCACTTTTCTCGTCAATTTTTGTTTTCTTTGTATTGAACAATTTGCTGAGTTTGGAGAGAATTGTGGACCAATATATATTTACTAAGAAACACAACATATTTTTAGATAAACAAAATGTCATGTTGATGCAAGAGAAACACAAAATAAAAATGTTATTGCAAGATCTTCAGAATGTTTTGGAAAGTTTCAATGCAAGATCATCACCCTTGCCCAATGTCGCAGCCATAATACAAAACTGTGTTGTTCCAGGTAGACAATTGTTTAGTTGTTAATGAATTAAAATATAGTTTTGTTATTTTTTATTTATTTGAGTTTTTCCATCTTTAACATATTGATTTAATTTTTTCTACTTATTTTTAGTTGCGTTTATTATCACCGATTTTTCTATGCAAAACACGGTGACTCCTACATTCATGGATAATATAAACTTGTCATCTTCTTTGCTTCACCAAAAGAGAAAAGATACTTCAACAATAGATGCTTGTAAAGTTGCAAAGAAACCTCGTGGTATAGCATCTCGTAAGAAAAATCAAGTCCAAGGTATATAATTCCTTATTATTCTAAAGAAAGTATGCACCGTTTTCATATGTAATGAATTACTTTTTTACATACTTTAACCACATTTCTAGGTATAAACACATTACTACCACCTCATATTAACAAACTAGATTCTAGATCCTCTTCAATAACTACTCAATCATTAAGAGGGAATTATGTTGTCATTGGATCATAGATTTCAACTAATTTAGTTTCCGGAAAACTTCCCACTTCAAGTCATTGTCATACACACTTGCCTCTACCTTCTCATATATCCCAACTCACTGAGATTTCTCCAGCTACAACAAGTGATGGGGAGGCCATTGTCCCTTGTTACAATGTAATTTCTACCAATAGAGTTATAGTTCAACCTGTAAAACAAATGGTTTACAAAGAAGACAATCATGTTATTTATTCAATTGAGGCATATAGTGATCAAACAAATAAGACAAGTATAGAGACATTGGACAAGGCATTTCTGAATGAGATTCCCACTTCTGGGCCTAACAAGGATAGAGACATTTGGGCAAACCTTGATTTTGATTTTTTAAACATAGGATTAGATAGCTAATCCAAATTAATTTTTCAAACATTGAAACAGACAAGTCATCCACTAAATGTTAAGAGATATAGAAATTGTGAATCAAAATGTTTTTGACTCTTGAGGGGTAATGTTCCTGAGGCTCTAAATATCTTCATTGTGGATCAATATCTATAACGCAACAAATTCTTTCAAACGCGCACCACCTTTCGCAACGAAGCTTCGACACTCTTGGTCGATTCACCTGCAAACGAGGTTACTCGCGTTAATCTTTCAATCTTTTTTATTATTATAATTTTTTTTTAATTTCGGGCAAATGAATCAGCGTTCTTAATTTTTCACTTTTCTCGTCAGTTTTTGTGTTCTTGGTATTAAAGAATTTGCTGAGTTTGGAAGGAATTGTGGACCAATATATATTTACTAAGAAACAAAACATACTGTTAGATAAACAAATTTTTTGTTGATGCAAGAGAAACACAAAATACTATTGTTATTGCATGATCAACAGAATGTTTTGGACAATTTCAATGCAAGATCATCACCTTTGTCCAACGTCGGAGCCATAATGAAAAATTGTGTTGTTCGAAGCAGACACTTTTTTAGTTGTTAATGAATTAAAATATAGTTTTGTTATTTTTTATATATTTGAGTTTTTCCATCTTCAACTTATTGATTTAATTTTTTCCACTTTTTTTAGTTGTGTCTACTAGCACCGATTTTCCTATGGTCCAAGGTATACAATTCTTTATTCTTCTATAAAAAGTATGGACCGTTCTCATAGGCAATAAATTACTTTTTTACATACGTTTACCTCATTTCTAGGTATAAACACATTGCTACCATCTCCTAGTAACAAAGTAGATTTCGGATCCTCTTCAGTAACTACTCAGTCATTGGTAGGGATTTATGTGCCCATTAAATCACAAATTTCAACTAATTTAGTGTCCAGAACACTCCCAATTCAAGTCAATGTGATACACACTTGCCTCTACCTTCTCATATATCCCAGCTCACTTAGATTTCTCCTGTTACAACAAGTAATGGGGAGGCCATTGTCCCTTGTTACAATGTAATTTCAACCAATAGAGTTATGGTTCAACTTGTAAAACAAACGATTTACAAAGAAGACAATCATGTTATTTGTTCTATTAAGCCATATAGTGATTAAACAAATAAGGCAGATGCCAACCAGACAAGTATAGGGACATTGGACAAGCCATTTCTATATGAGATTCCCACTTCTGGGCCTGACAAGGACAAAGACATTTGGGCAAACCTTGAATTTTCAAACATAGGATTGGATAACTGGTCCAAAATTGATTTTTCAAACATTGAAGGAGACAACTCATCTACTAAATGTTAAGAGATATAGAAATTGTGAATCAAAATATTTTTGACTCCTAAGGGGTAATGTTCCTAAGGCCCTGATTGCCTTCATCGTGTATGGATGTCTATATCGCAACCAATTCTTTCAAACGCGAACAACCTTTTGCAACGAAGCTTCGACACTCTTTGTCGATTCACCTACAAACGAGGTTACTCGCGTTAATCTTTCAGTCTTTTTGTTGTTATCATTTTTTTATATTTTTGACAGATGAATCAACGTTCTTAATTTTTCACTTTTCTCGCAAATTTTTGTTTTCTTGGTGTTAAAGAATTTGCTGAGTCTCGAGGGAATTGTGGACCAATATATATTTACGAATAAACAGAACATACTGTTAGATAAATAAAATGTCATGTTGATGCAAGAGAAATACAAAATACAAATGTTATTGCAAGATCTCCAAAATGTTTTAGACAGTTTCAATGCAAGAACATCTCCCTTGTCCAATGTCATAGCCATAATACAAAATTGTGTCGTTCCAGGTAGACACTCTTTTAGTTGTTAATGAATTAAACTATAGTTTTATTATTTTTTATTTATTTGAGCTTTTCCATCTTTAACCTATTTGTTTAATTTTTTCTACTTTTTTTTAGTTGTGTCTAGTAACACCGATTTTCCTATGCAAAACATGGTCACACCTACATTCATGGATAATATAAACTTGTGATCATCTTTGCTTCACCAAAAAAGAAAAGATACTTCAAGAATAGATGGTTGTAAAGTTGTAATGAAACCTCGTGGTAGACCATAGAAGACAATCATGTTATTTCTCCCATTGAGTCATATATTGGTCAAACAAATAAGGCAGATGCGAACCAGACAAGGACAGGGACATTGGACAAGCCATTTTTGAGTGAGATTCCTACTTCTAAGTCTGACAAGGACAAAGACATTTGGGAAAACCTGTATTTTTTAAACATAAGATTGGATAACGGGTTCAAAATTGATTTTTCAAACCTTGAACAAGACAACTCATCTACTAAATGTTAAGAGATATAGAAATTGTTAATCAAAATGTTTTTGAGCAACCAACTTAGGTGTATATTTTAATTTCAAATATTTTTGTAATTTAGTGTTTCCATCTCCATTCTTTTGACAGAGTGGAGCTTCACTTGCTTTTAATGGGATTTGCAGGTTTTTAATGAGAACAAGTCAATGTAAACCATCCATTTGAGATAGTGTAGTGAAAGTTTATCTTAATAAATAAAGTTTTTCAGATTCCATTGTCAAAGCGTTGGGTTGTGTATTGTTGTTTTCTTTCAATAATAAAACTAGAGTTTACTTTCTCTAGTGTGAGTTTGATTACTGTGATGGTACAAATCTTACTAAGTTTCATTATTATATTGATATTTAAGATAAAACATACATTTACATGCTGTCAGTATTCTTTTGTTCATTATGTTTAATTTTTATTATTATAAGCTAAAAATTTATATAAAAAAAGAAAAAAGTATATGTAAATTAAATAAAAATTAAGTAATTAAAAAGTAAACCACGAACTTTATAAAATGTAAAAAAAAAACAAAATTAAAATTAAACTTAATTTTACATTTTGTTGATAAACATTGTCATCTTAAAGATATGAAAGGTTTCTTTTAGAGTTGCAACATGTATTAAGAAACAATGCTATTTTGACATTTAATAAATTCATATATAGTTGAGATTCATTATTTTATGGTTCTCTTTATTTTTTACTATTACAAAACATTAGTTTTTCTAGTAACACAAACTCTTAAAAACAGACTGTAAAGTGGTTATTTTAGTGAAAAAAAAATCATCTTCCTTAATTAAGATCTAACATTTTTCTTCCATTTTCCAAATATCCAAGTGTTATTTTATTCGTCAGATGGTTATTAGTTACTGCAGCACTAAAAATAATACATTTTTATATTGATTGTTATATTGGTATTTAAGATGAAACATACATTTACTTGTTTTCAATTCACTATTCTTTTGTTCAATTGTTTGATTTAATATTTTTAACTAAATTCATTAATTTGGTCTTCCTTACATGGTTTGACTCTGACGTGAATTAGATCAGAAAAATCTACAAAATTTAAAAAAAATTTCAACAAAATAAATTTATAGGACCAAAATATTTACAAAAACTATTGAACCAGAACTAACCCATGAATTTCTTTTTAAACAAAATGTTCATTTTAAATAAATAAAATTTTAATTATTATTATATATCAGTTGAATTATATTTATTATCATTAAAATTTTGTAAATAAAAGTCGTAATTTGTTATATCAATAAATTTCTATTTTTAATTTGTTAACATAATTTCAAGAGTCATAATAAATTTAATATTCAATTATATTTATTATGTTACTGTATTAAAGACATTAAATGTGTGGGTGTCTATTGAAATAATTTAATTCATTATGGAATATAGGATTGGTTTAGTGATAAAAATTAGAAAGAGATAGAAGATGTTTTGGGTTCAACTTTTTCCATCAATATTTAAAAACTGTAAGGTTAGTTTGAAGGTCAGGGATGGTGAGAGAGGAACTAAATTTGTCAACAAAAAAAGTCAATAGTATTTTTTAATTTTTTAATTTATTAGTTTAATCTTATTTTTTATAAATTAAAATATCTATAATTCTATTTTTTTAAATTATGAAACCAAACACATTTGAGCATGTAAAATTGAAAAAATAAAGAATATTTTTAAAAAGTAAAAAATAACAAAATTAAGGATAACTAAAAATTACAAAGTACATATATCTGTATCGTTACATAAAATAGATACGTACCTTTTTTCTTGTCATTTTTAATTAAATAATTGTACCTTTTAATAAATAAAAATAATTTTTTTATTTAATAAAATCAATAATTGAACATCTTTTACTAAAAAAGAGTACATTATTGTCGTATTTAAAATTGCCCACTCAAATTTTTTCAACATTATTACAATTTTTTTAAATTATATTATTTTAATATTTTTTAAAAACGTATACTTTTGAAAGTTTACTATTTTTACCAGAGTTCAATACTATTTTTACCAGAGTTCAACAGTGTTTATTAAGTCAATCTATTTGAAAACGTAGTAAGTTGATATATAAATGACGATAATAATAAATAAGTTGATAAAATAAAAAATATTAAATAATTAATTCTAAAACATTTTATAGATAATTTTTTTTATTTGTTATTCTAACAGTTGTACTAAGCTTTACTTCTACAATATTTTTTATTTTATTTTAAACTATGACACTTATAACTACCACCTTTCTAGATATTTATTTTTCCTAAGTCTTACAATCTTTTTCTAAACAATCTAATACTTTTAAGATATATTTAATGGATTTGGAGACCTAAAATCAGTTGAGAAAATCTTTTAGATTCAAAAAAATTTAACAAATATTATTTTTTGATATTTACTGATATAGTTAAATAAGATACTTATTTCAAAGTGTCAAATAAAATATCTAATGATATATTTTCTCCTAATTATCTTTTATCATAAATATTTATCAATTGATCTTTTTGTAGAAAAAATAGAGAAAACCAGGTCCAATTTTTATTGTTTATTCCTTCTTCTAGGCTTAGTCATTATTTTTCACTTTTTCATATTTTTCTTGCCTTCTTCGTGCTTGACTTGGCTTCTTGTGATTTTAATTATTTGTTACTTTTTATTTTAAATTATACTATTTTAATATTTTTTTAAAATTGTATATTTTGAAAGTGTATTATTTTTACCCGAGTTCAACCGTGTTTATTAAGTGAATCAATTTAAAAATATAGTAATATCTTTTAGTTCTCAAATAATGAAAATATTTGTAAAGTAATTTTATTTAAAATGTTAATTATTTATATTTATAAAATGATAATAATAATAATAATAATAATAAGTTGATAAAATAAAAAAATATTAAATAATTAATCCTAAAACATTTTATAGATAAAATTTTGATTAGTCATAAGATAGATAAAAATCTAGGAGATTGTTAAATAGGGAAATCTTAATTAAAATGGATATAAATATTGAGGAATACGTGTGAAATTGGAAAGAGATTATTCTTAATACTATAAATTTGAATCTTTTTTGATTTCCTTCTTCCTTTTAAGTCCATCAAACTTTCTCTCACAATAGCAAATAATATTTTCTTATTTTTCTCTTTCTAAAGTTTCATTTAGAAGGATAAAAGGTTGTGATTTTGTATATTTGATCGTGATTATGAGAGTCCCTTGATATTTGATTGGATTCAGTGGTTTTCTCTGGAATCGATTTTTGTTGAACGTATTCAAACAAATGACTTGTGCGAGGGGTAATGTTCCTAAAGCTCTGATTGCCTTCATTGTGGATCGATATCTATATTGCAACCAATTCTTTCAAACGTGCGACACCTTCACCTTTCGCAACGAAGCTTCGACACACTTTGTCGATTCACCTGCAAACGAGGTTACTCGCATTAACCTTTCAGTCTTTTTGTTGTTATAATTTATTTTTTTAATTTTTGACAAATGAATCAACATTCTTAATTTTTCACTTTTTTCGTCAATTTTTCTTTCTTGATGTCAAAGAATTTGCTGAGTTTGGAGGGGATTGTGGACCAGTATATAATTATGAAGAAACATAACATACTTCTATATAAACAAAATGTCATGTTGATGCAAGAGAAATATGAAATACAAATGTTGTTGCAAAATATGCTAAATGTTTTGGACAATTTCAAATGCAAGATCATCATCGTTGTCCAATGCCACAACCATAATACAAAATTATGTTGTTCCAGGTAAACACTTTTTTTAGTTGTTAATGAATTAAAATATGGTTTTATTGAATTTTTTTCATTTGAGTTTTTTCCATCTTTAACCTATTGATTTAATTATTTTTACCTTTTTTAGTTGGGTCTACCAACATCAATTTTCCTATGCAAAACTCGGTGACACCTACATTCATGGATAATATAAACTTGTCATCATTTATGATAAGAATGCTTCACCAAAAGAGAAAAGATACTTCAACAATAGATGGTTGTAAAGTTGAAAAGAAAGCACGTGGTAGACCATCTCATAGGAAAAATCAAGTCCAAGGTATATAATTCTTTATTCTTCTATAAAAAGTATGCACCATTTTCATATGCAATCAATTACTTTTTTACATACATTAACCTCATTTCTAGGTATAAACACATTGCTACCATCTCCTAGTAACAAAGTAGATTCCAAATCCTCTTTAGTAAGTACTCAGTCATTGGTAGGGAATTATGCTTTCATTGGATCACATATTTCAACTAATTAAGTTTATGGAACACTCCCTACTTCAAGTCATTGTGATACACACTTGCCTCTACCTTCTCATATATCCCAGCTCACTGAGATTTCTCCTGCTACAACAAGTAATGGGGAGGCCATTGTCTCTTGTTACAATGTAATTTCAACCAATAGAGTTATGTGTTAGCAAAATGATGAAGATGAAGTTTTGATGATATCTAAATCAAGTCAAGAACAACCAAGACTCATGAAGAATGATTTTTGAAGACTTGTAACTTTTGTAATAACTGTATGAACATAGGAAATTAGTGGTTTTATGTATGCATTCAAAAGTGATGTAAAAATGAACCAAGAGCAAAAACTGTGCAGTGCTAATCGATTAACCAGGGAAGGTAATCGATTAGCAGTAATCGATTAACAAAGGTCAATAATCGATTGTTCCAGAGACAAATGGAGAAGCACAGCAATGCATGCTAATCGATTAACAAGGGTATCTAATCGATTAGCGTTAATCGATTAACGAAGGCTGTTAATCGATTAACCAAGTGACCGTTTGAAAAACTAGTCGTTTTTGAGCCGTTGGACTATCCGTTGTTTTGTCTTTTAGTGACTAATCGATTACCCACTTAAGTTAATCGATTAACACAGTCAGAAAGGCTGAAAACGAAAAATGGAAGAGCCTTTGGATGAGTTTATAAATAGACTCTCATTTCCTCTCAAGATTAACTAGAAAAACTCTTCCCTTGTGCTCAAATACTCAGAAACTCTTGAGAATTGTGTGCTCTTGCTCAGCTAAGGAAACTCTGTCTGTAGAGTTGGTGAAATACTGCTACGGTGATAGAGGAATAGCTGGTTCATCCTTGGTGTGTCTAAGGAAGTGTTCGGAAGAGGAAGTCATCCTTCGTGAAGTATTCGGAGGAAGTGTTTCATCCTTTGTGAAGATTCAAAGGAGGTGTTGTCTCATCTCTTGTGGCATCAAGAGAGGTGTTTTCTGAACTTTTACAAATTGTATCTTTGTGATTGTAGTTTGTAATTGTTTTGTGATTAGTAAATTGTTTATCTTGTTTTGAGATAAGCGACTGGACGTAGGATTGGTAAGATCCGAACCAAGATAAAATCATCTGTGCAAATTTCTCTCAACTTTACTCTATTTAATTGTTATCATTAATTGCTAAGTAAGTTTAATTGAGTAGAAATTTTTAAGGCACACGTTTTTAGTAAGAACCAATTCACCCCTCCTCTTGGTTTGTTGTTCCACGCTAACCCATCCGCTGCAGCCGCTCTGACATTATGATTCAACCTGTAAACAAATGGTTTACAAAGAAGATAATCATGTTGATTCTTCCGTTGACCCATATAGTGATCAAACAAATAAGGCGAATGCCAACCAGACAAGTACAGGGACATTGGACAAGCCATATCTTATTGAGATTCCCACTCCTGAGCTTGACAAGGACAGATAAATTTTTGCAAACCTTGATTTTTCAAACTTAGGATTGGATAACTAGTCCAAAATTTATTTTTCAAACATTGAAGCAGACAACTCATCCCCTAAATGTTAAGAGATATAGAAATTATGAATCAAAATGTTCGTGAATCAAAATGTTTTTGACTCCTGAGGGGTAATGTTCCTGAGGCTCTGATTGCCTTCATTGTGGATCGATATTTATATCCCAACCAATTCTTTCAAATGCGCGCCGCGTTTCGCAACGAAGCTTTCACACTCTTTCTCGATTCACCTGCAAACGAGATCACTTGCGCTAATCTTTCAGACTTTTTTTTATTATAATTTTTTTTTTAATTTTTGACAAATGAATCAACATTCTTAATTTTTCACTTTGTTCGTCAATTTTTTTTTCTTGATGTCAAAGAATTTGCTGAGTTTAGAGGGGATTATGGACCAGTATATAATTACGAAGAAACATAACATACTTCTATATAAACAAAATGTCATGTTGATGCAAGAGAAATATGAAATACAAATGTTGTTGCTAAATCTGCTAAATGTTTTGGACAGTTTGAAATGCAAGATCATCACCCTTGTCCAATGCCACAACCATAATACAAAATTATGTTATTCCAGGTAGACACTTTTTTTAGTTGTTAATGAATTAAAATATGGTTTTATTGATTTTTTTTTTCATTTGAGTTTTTTCCATCTTTAACCTATTGATTTAATTATTTTTACTTTTTTTAGTTGGGTCTACCAACATCAATTTTCCTATGCAAAACTCGGTGACACCTACATTCATGGATAATATAAACTTGTCATCATTTATGATAAGAATGCTTCACCAAAAGGGAAAAGATACTTCAACAATAGATGGTTGTAAAGTTACAAAGAAAGCACATGGTAGACCATCTTGTAGGGAAAATCAAGTCCAAGGTATATAATTCTTTATTCTTCTATAAAAAGTATGCACCATTTTCATATGCAATCAATTAATTTTTTACATACATTAACCTCATTTCTAGGTATAAACACATTGCTACCATCTCCTAGTAACAAAGTAGATTCCAGATCCTCTTCAGTAAGTACTCAGTCATTGGTAGGGAATTATGCTCTCTTTGGATCACAAGTTTCAACTAATTGATTGTTTGGAACACTCCTCAATTCAACTCAATGTGATACACACTTGCCTCTACCTTCTCATATATCACATCTCACTGAGATTTCTCATGGTACAACAAGTAATGAGGAGGCCATTGTCCCTTGTTACAATGTAATTTCAACCAATAGAGTTATGGTTCAACCTCTAAAACAAACGGTTTACAAAGAAGACAATCATGTTATTTCTTCTATTGAGCCATATAGTGATCAAACAAATAAGGTGGATGCCAACCAGACAAGTACAGAGACATTGGACAAGCCATTTCTGAATGAGATTCCTACTTCTGAGTCTAACAAGGACAGAGACATTTGGACAAACCTTGATTTTTCAAACATAGGATTGGATAACTGGTCCAAAATTGAGTTTTTCAACCTTGAAGGAGACAACTGATCCACTAAATGTTAAGAGATAGAGAGCAAAATGTTTTTGAGCAACCAACTTAGGTGTATATTTTAATTTCAAATACTTTTGTAACTTAGTGTTTCCATCTCCATTCTTTTGACAGAGTGGAGCTGCACTTGCTCTTAATGGGATTTGCAGTTTGCAATGAAAACAAGTCAATGTAAACCATCCATTTGAGATAGTGTAGTGAAAATTTATCTTAATAAATAAAGTTTTTCAGATTTCATAGTCAAAACGTTGGGTTGTGTATTGTTGTTTTCTTTCAATAATAAAACTAGAGTTTACTTTCTCTAGTGTGAGTTTGATTACTGTAATGATACAAATCTTAATAAGTTTCATTATTATATTGGTATTTAAGATAAAACATATATTTACTTGATTTCAATTCATATAACTATTCTTTTTGTTCATTATGTTTAATTTGTATTATTATAAGCTAGAATTTTATATAAATAAAGAAAAAAATATATGTAAATTAAATAAAAATAATGTAATTAAAAAGTAAACCAATAACTTTATAAAATATAAAAAAAACAAAATTAAAATTAAACTTAATTTTACCTTTTGTTGATAAACAATGTCACCTTAAAGATATAAAAGGCTTACCATAATTTCTTTTAGAGTTGCAACATGTATTAAGAAATATTGCTATTTTGATATTTGATAAATTCATATATATAGTTTAGATTCATTATTTTATCGTTCTCTTTATTTCTTTACTATGACAAAACATTAGTTTTGCTAGTAACACAAACTCTTAAAAACAGATTGTAAAGTGATTATTTTGGTGTAAAAAAAATCATCTTCCTTAATTAAGATCTAACATTTTTCTTCCGTTTTCTAAATATCCAAGGACTTTTTTATTCTTCGATGGTTATTAGTTCCTACAACACTAAAAATAATTTAATAAATAATAAATTTTATTTGAATTTACTTTATTATGTAATAGATGATAACAATTTTCTTTCAAAAAATATGGATAAGAAATACATTTATCATAAGTTATGAGTGGTGGATCTATAATAAAATTGTTTACTTTAATCAATTTAAAAGTTAATAATAATTGTAGACCTATAATATAAACATGGTATATCTTAACCGTTCATGAAAGTCATCTTAGAAATTCAAGTGTGAATTCAAGTCCCACGTTGAATAGAAATGAGAAAATAAAACACTATATAATGATGAAAGATTTATTAACTTATTGTTTTAAGGTTTTGAATAAAGAGTAATGTCAATCCCTTACTGTAATTTGACTCAAATCTCATTTGATGTTGTGTCTTCCTTAATGTGAACCTCCTCCTTGATAGACTCAGTATAAGTCAGTCATGTATTTGGCTTTTCTAAAAGCTTTAACTCTGTATCTAAGTTTATTTTAGTTCATAAACATAACTTCCTATTCTGCTGTTTTATTTCGGTTCAGGTTGTACGACCCTGCTTATGTTTGCACTGTCACACTAGCACTGCCATGTTCTTAAATGGAGTAACTTGCAAATTGTTTGGTCAACAATCAGGAAGAAAGAGAAGATCGTTAAGAATACAAAGTGTTACAAGAATAGTGTACATTACAGGTATTACCTACAAAAATTTCAATTGACACCCTGCCTTTTGTAATGGAAAAATGGGGCATTGGATGACATGACTTGGAGGCAATGAAGACGACCAAACAACTTTGGTAGTCTAAGCACTTTATCTGTTCCCATTTCATATGAAACACTTTCGGACATGACCTAAATAATCAAACAATAACTACCACCTAATGCCTTAGGATTCTGCTAAGCTCTATTGAAGTTACAAAATCAATTAATCACCACATGGAAGGCACGTAAACTTGTTCTTTGAGATTCTGAGTAGCACTTTCAATAGGAAAACCTCTAATAACACCAATAGCCACAAAGGCGCAACTTCTTCAGGAGTGTAATGGTAATACTCTTGTAAATTCTTGGTTTGTTCATAACTTTCAACAAAGTATTGTGGTCTATAATTTCTCTTTCTCTCGTAATATTCTTCATCCAGAAGGAATTCTAGCTCACTTCTTGAAACTTCAATGATGTCTGCTTCATTCCATGCTTTTTTTATTATTTTTCTAGTCTCATCACGAGATCTCCACAGGGATAATGGCAGATTTAAATCAAAGAATACAAGACCACCAAACTTTCTTGTCCACTTAATTGCTCTGAATAGTGTTGATTACATAGTGGGGCATGTTAGAACTTCTGAATAGAAATGGAAAATCCTAGCCTGCGGTAGTCCACACAAAAGAAGTCACAGCAAACTCAGTGTACACTTCACAAAACAAACAATGCAAAGAGTCTCACTCTTGCTGCAACAAATCTATCAAGTTATTACACCTAAAGTAACAAATTCAATTTCCCTATCCAGTACATCCTATGACCACGGTAGTTGAATTGTGATACAAATTATGTATGGAAGAACTTATATTTTGAATCGTGAATAAGATTTATAAACATTTAAAAATTGTAATATATAAGACATAAACATATATAGATATAATTAATAACAACCATATTCAAAAAGTGTAGTTGAATCCATGGGCTGATTAGGTTAATGTTATAATAGTTGGATTGGACTGGGTTGTATGGCTGAACTCCTACGTTAAATGAAAAAAAAAAAATTGGTTTCATAAGTTTTTGGCCAAAAAGAATAAGAAAGAAAGAGATATTAGGGTTGTCTTCTTTCATGTGCGCCACTGCCTTCTAATTTTCCATGAGCGTTGTCGCTGCCTCTTTATTTTCGCATGGTGATAGAACTCAAGATTTATGTTAAGAACAAGGAAAATGTATTTTTAACAATTTTTTTTGACAACTTTTTTACAACCGCTTATGTGGTAGTTTGCGATTGGTTCGTTTCAAATATACGGACCAATAAAATAGTGACACATAGTCTATTGTCAAAAGAATTTTAAAAAAAGTTGTTAACATATCATGGTCCTAAGAACAAAGGCAGAAATTAAACATAGAAGTTACTAGTAAGGAAAGAAGGGGTTAGGCAGTTAAGAGGGACTGAACTAGGTAGTTATAACACCAGTTACGGAGTTATAATGCCTAATGTTGGTTGTCTCTAGGAGAGCGTGTATGGTATTTTATTTTGTAACAGGTTATGTCCTGTGTAAAGGGAACTTCTTCCTTTAAATGTAGTTTAATGTTTTCTATTTTTCCATTCCAATAAAACATTTGACTTACCTTGGTGTAAAATCTGTGTTGTTTTCCTTAAATTGATATAGAGCTTAAGTTTCTTATAAGAAACCTAACAATTTGGTCTGACCTTATCTAAAAAACGGAGAAGAATGGAGAGTAGAATAAGTGCAATGGAGAGATTGGTGAATGTGAATGGATGAGCAACTAAGGAAACCATTGGATATTAAACTAATGCATATAGTTGCAGTACAAGAGTTCATCCATTTTATTAATGCAAGAAGGCTTATATAAGCCTTTTACAACAAACTAGAGAAAATTAAGCATTCATGTTTATCAGCCCCTATAACATGGAAGACTAACAAACATCCACGTTTCAACAATTCCTATAACTTATAAGACTAACAAGCACTAATAATAAACATAATTAAAATAATAAATTGAATTGACTAACAAAAGACATTTTATCCTAACATATCCTTCCCTAAATCTGATTATAGTACAATCAATTTAAGTTGGAAACTTCGCAAATGTATCTAATTTGAACGATTTAGTCATGATATCTACCATTTGATTAACTGAACCACAATATACGAGCTTCACAGTTCCATCATTGTTCAGATTACGTAAGAAATGGAATCGGACGTCGATATGCTTATTCCACCCATGGAAAACAGGATTTTTTGAAAGCCTGATAGTAGAACTATTGTAACAAAAGATTATAATACCTCTACCATGAGATTGACTAAGCTTATCAAGAATTCTTCTTAACCAGATACCTTGAGTAGCACAATACGGTACAACTATATATTCTGCTTTTGTGGTTGACAATGTGACCACTGGCTGTTTCTTAGAACTTCAGGCTACAACTCCACCACTCAAAGAGAACACATAACCAAATATGTTGTTACGATCCTCCGTGTCACCTGCATAATCACTATCTGTATAAGCTAGCAGCTCCGCATCACCTTTTCATTTATAAAGGATTCCAAATTTCATTGTTCCCTTTACATATCGCATAGTTCTTTTCACAATTTGCATGTGAAGCTCTATGAGAGCAGTCATGAACTTGCTTGCTAAAGAAACGACATACATTAAATTAAGTCTTGTAACTGTTAAATACATTAAACAACCAATCATTTGCTTATACTTTGTTGCGTTAACTTTTGCTCCATCTTTATCCTTTGTAGGCCTTGCTCCTCAAACAATTGGATTTCTTATGAAATTATATGTCCCCATTCCGAAGCTCTCAAGCACTTCTCTAGCAAACTTCCTTTGGGAAATATAGATGCCCTCACTACATTACAAGACTTCTACCCCCAGAAAGTATCTCAACATGCTTGGATCATTCATATCAAATTCATTCCTCATTGAGTCCTTAAAGTAAACCATCATTTTTCCATAATTTCCAGTAAAAACAAGGTCATCCACTAATGGCAAATCCCCTAGCCATGGTCAAGCACTTTCAAGAGAGTGGAAGCCATCCATGAAGATGACATCAACTCTACCTTGTGGGCCACCTTTGGAGCCATCATGGAGCATGGATTGAAGAGTAGTGTAGGAATTTAGGCCATGTAGTGTAGGTTTGTTTAAGGCTTGTGTTAGGCCTAAGTAGCATAGGATTTTCCTTAAAAGTTAGACATCCAAACCAAGTGAAAAGTGTGTGCCATCTGTCATGCTTCCATTTGAGAGGATTTACTTTTTAAAAGGTAGCCACATGGTACCTTAGGAGTAGAGAGTTTTTGCTTTTAGTAGTGGCCACATGGCACTCTAGGAAAAGAGAGGATTGTGTTTTGTGAGTGGTCACATGTCCTCCCATCATTGGAGAGGATTTGTGGACACTTGTCTAGTCCTTAGAAGACCTCATTTTTGGCCAATGAGAGCAAAGGTGAGAGATCATGCTTTTAGGGTTAGAAGGAGACACCCTTGGCCTATAAATAGAGGTGTCTCCACCCTTGTATTTATATATTTGATGTTGAGTAATGTTATGCTGCCCATTTTTTGCCATACTACTTGATAACGTTTGAAAATACCGTTATCTGTGATGTAATTTTGATACTAAATGCACCCATTTTTGCTTAGAAACTTGCTTGGAATCATGTTTTTCTGTTAAGTTGTGTGAATAAGAGAGTTGAGGTTGAATTTAATGATTTTATGACTAATTTCCCTTGTTTTGATAGAAAATGAGATAATATGGAAAGCAAGGATGAAGTGCCATGGAGATGGAGCTTAGAAAGGCTTGGAAAAGCACCAGAAGGGAGGAGTGCTCGAAGCTTGGGCACCCTTTTTGGAGACTTGAGCGTAGAAGAGTGACGCTCACCTCCCGGGCGCCCCTTTTAGGGTGCTTGAGCGCCAGAGGCTCGAAGCTTAGGCGTCTTCTGCAACGCTTGAGAGTGGAAGACCACCGCTCGCCGCCCGGGCGCCCTAAGTGGGGCGCTTGAGCGCCACTAACTTGGGCCTGGGCTCTGTTTCTATTATGCTGTCGCTCCATTTAAAGGACCCAGACGTCCTAGGTTTGGTATCTCTGGCTGGAGCAGCACAACAACACTCTCTTCCACTCTCTGAAGGCGAATTTGGATGCAAAAGCGTCCTTCCTCTACTTTTAGGGTTTTACTATCTCATGCTTTTCCATTATTCATCTAGTCTCTCCATTGTCGGGGACTCACGGTTTAAACTATTCTATTTGTGTGATGCTTAATTAACTTTGACTTTGTTTTGTTTTTATTTTTGTTTTTAATTTTTGTCTAATTTTTAATTTGTGTCCAGTGTCGTTTATTTTTTTTGTTTTTGTGCTAATAGTATTTTCTAGGGTTTTGTGTTTGGTTTATACATGATGCAAGGACAAGATGCCAGACAACACCAATGGCAGCAACAACCCTCTCTATCAAAAAGAACGACTAAGATTGATGACACCCTTCAACAGTTAATGCATGTGTCTGATTCTCACCATAAAAGCAATCAGGCAGCATTCAGAAGGATAAAGAAGCAGCTTGGTCACATAATTCAGAAACTGGATGATCTTGGGAGTAACATGAAGGTTAACTCCAGAGAGGAATGTTGAGATGTTGCTACTAGAAGTGGAAAAGCTTTAGATGAGAGAAAAATAGAGAGAAAAGAAAAAGAGAGGTCAAGTGAAAAAGAAAAAGATGAAGATGAGAAAGAAAAAGAAGAGAGTGAGAAAAAAGAAAAAGAAGAGAAGAACAAAAGAGAGGAAGAAGATGAGAGAAAAAAGAAAGCGTTATATGAAAAAACCCTTCCTTACCCAAAGAATTATTCTAGGAAGGAAAAAGAAAAACAGTTTGAGTGCTTCATGGAGATCTACAAGAAATTGGAGATTAATATACCCTTCTCTAAAGCTTTGCAACAAATATCTTCATATGCTAAATTTCTGAAGGAGGTCCTCACTAAGAAAAGAAAGTACATTGAAGAGGAAACCATTGAAGTTCAAGGAAACTGCAGTACTATCATACAAAATCTTCTACCTCCCAAGTTGAAAGATCCAGGAAGCTTCACTATTCCTTGGACTATAGGGAATATCTCTGTTGGAAAGGCATTTATTGATTTGGGAGCCAGTATCAATCTCATGCCGCTCTCCATGTTTGAAAAGATCGAAGGTTTGGAACTCAAGCCTACCTGGATGACTCTTCAACTAGTAGATAGATCTCTGAAATATCCTTATAGAGTAGCTAAAGATGTGCTTGTGAAGGTAGACAAATTTCTTTTTCCTGTGGACTTTGTTATCATGGAGATGGAAGAGGATGTGAATGTACCTCTCATTCTTGGGAGACCTTTTATGAAGACTGCAAGAGTGTTGATTGATGTGGAAAATAGAAAACTGAATGTGAGAGTGCAAGATGAAGAGGTAAACTTTGATGTTTTTGAAGCGATGTCTCACCCAAAGGATGACAAGGAGTGTTTCCATCTTGACACTCTTGATGAAATTTGTATGATACAAGAGAAGAAAGCAAGTGATACTTTTCTGTTAGAGAAGATGGTAGCTGACACTTGTGAAGAATTAAATGAGAAAGAAGAAGAATTGATTGATGAAGGTCTGAATGATTTGAGGGAGTCGGAAGAAGTCCCTTTGCATAAGATGGAAAAGATCAACACAGAAGAAAAAGTCAAGGAAAGCAAATTGGAGCTGAAGATGTTACCACCACACTTGAAGTATGTGTTCTTAGAAGAAGGTGGGAATAAACCAGTTATCATCAACAATGCTCTTTCTCCCAAAGAAGAAGAAAAGTTGGTTGAGATACTAAAAGTCAACAAAGGAGCTATTGGATGGTCAATCTCAGATCTCAAAGGCATCAGTCCAACATACTGCATGCACATAATATTTATGGAGGATGATTACAAACCTGTTGCTCAACCACAAAGAAGGTTAAATCCAGTAATGAAGGAGGAGGTGAGAAAAGAAGTGCTAAAATTACTTGAGGCTGACATTATTTACCCTATTTCTGATAGTGCATGGGTAAGCCCAGTACAGGTGGTACCAAAGAAAGGTGGGATGACAGTCATTTATAATGAAAAAAATAAGCTCATACCCACAAGGACTGTTACTGGATGGAGGATGTGTATTGATTATAGAAAGTTGAACAATGCTACTAGGAAGGATCACTTTCCCCTTCCTTTCATGGATCAGATGCTGAAGAGATTGTCAGGTCAGACTTTCTATTGTTTTCTGGATGGATATTATGGATATAATCAAATTGTGGTGGATCCAAAAGACAAAGAAAAGACGACTTTGAATTGCCCATTTGGAGTTTTTGCTTACATAAAAATGTTGTTTGGGTTATGTAATGCTCCGGCTACTTTTCAGAGGTGTATGCAGGCAATCTTTGCAGACTTGATAGAAAAATGCATTGAAGTCTTTATGGATGATTTTTCAGTGATTGACAGTTCCTTTCATGAGTGTTTGTCTAACCAGGATGTTGTACTTAAAAGATGCACCCAATCCAATCTTGTTCTCAATTGGGAAAAATGTCACTTTATGGTAACATAAGGGATTGTTTTGGGTCATAAAATGTCTTCCAAGGGTATTGAGGTTGATAGAGCCAAAGTGGAAGTCATTGAAAAGCTACCACCATCAACTAATATGAAAGGAATCAGAAGCTTTTTGGGACATGCTGCTTTTTACAGAAGATTCATCAAAGATTTCTCAAAGATTGCCAAACCATTAAGCAACCTCCTTGTTAAGGATGCCCTATTTGTGCTAGATGAAGAGTGCCTTAAGGCATTTGATGTTTTGAAGAAAAAAAATGATTTCTTCCCCAGTTATTGTAGCTCCTGATTGGAACCAAAATTTTGAGCTGATGTGTGATGCCAGTAATTATGCCATAGGTGTTGTTCTTGGCCAGAGAAGGGAGAAGGTATTTCACACTATTTATTATGCAAGCAAGGTTTTGAATGAAGCCCAGTTGAATTATGCCACTATAGAGAAAGAATTTCTTGCTATTGTACATGCCTTAGAGAAATTTAGACCTTATCTTATTGGGTCTAAAGTAATTATCTACACTGACCATGCAGCTATAAAGTACTTGCTAACCAAGCCGGATTCCAAGCCGCGATTGATTAGATGGGTACTTTTGTTACAAGAATTTGATGTGGAAATCCGCGACAAGAAGGGAAGTGAAAATGTAATTGCTGACCACTTATCCCGGTTGGTTAACAATGAAGTCACGAGCAAGGAAGCAGAAATTTGGGAATCTTTCTCAGATGAAACACTCATGTATATCCAACAAAGGTCGTGGTTTGCTGATATGATTAACTTCAAAGTTGCAGGAGTAATCCCAGAAGATCTCAATTGGCAACAAAGAAAAAAAAATTTGCATGATGCCAAACAGTTCATTTGGGATGATCCTTACTTGTTTAAAATTGGAGCATATAACCTTTTGAGGCGATGTGTGACTAAGGAAGAAGTGGAAGGAATTTTATGGCACTGTGATGACTCACCTTATGGGGGACATTTTAGTGGATAGAGAACAGCTGGAAAAGTGTTACAATCAGGATTTTATTGGCCTACTTTGTTTAAAGATGCTCACAATCATGCCAAGAACTGTGACAAGTGTCAAAGGACGGGTACTATTTCCAGACGTCATGAAATGCCACTGCAAGGCAGACTAGAGGTTGAAGTTTTCCAACTATCTTTCAATAATGAATACATACTGGTGGCAGTGGATTATGTGAGTAAATGGGTTGAAGCTCTGGCTTGTCCTAAGAATGATTCTAGCACTGTGATTAAATTTCTGAAAAGGCAAATGTTCTCCCGGTTTGGAACACCAAGAGTACTCATCAGTGATGGAGGATCTCATTTTTGCAATTTTCAGCTTGCAAAGCTACTTAAGCATTATGGTGTGAGACACAAGGTAGCTACACCTTATCATCCACAGACTAATGGACAAGATGAGGTTTCTAATAGGGAAATAAAGAGGATCCTAGAAAAGATAGTTGCTTTATCAAGAAAGGATTGGTCTCAGAAGTTAGATGATGCTCTTTGGGCATATCGAACTGCAATGAAGACAACTATTGGATTATCTCCTTTTCAAATGGTTTATGGAAAGACATGTCACCTTCCGGTGGAGATGGAACATTGTGCTTTGTGGGCCTTAAAATTCTTGAATTATGATCCGAGTGACACTGCAGAAAAGAGAAGAAGGAAAATTATTGAGCTTGAGGAGATGTCGTTACATGCTTATGATTCTTCCAAGAATTACAGAGAGAAGGTGAAATTTTATCATGACAAGAAACTGATAAAAAACGGTCTTTAATCCAGGACAACGGGTGTTGCTGTTCAATTCTCGACTAAAACTTTTCCCTGGAAAGTTGAAGTCCAAGTGGTCTGGTCCGTTTATGGTCAAGAATGTCCTTCCACATGGAGCAGTTGAGTTGACAGATCCATCCTCTGAAGACCCACAAAGAAGTTGGATGGTCAATGGACAACGTCTCAAGCATTATTTGGGTGGTGAGGTGCAACGCCTTTCCACTATCATGGAGTTGGTTGATTCAAATTGATTTCTATGGTGCCAACCTAGTGACGTTAAAAGAGCGCTTACTGGGAGGCAACCCAACTTTCTGAACCTTTCTTTTTAATTCTTTGTTTTGTTGATTGTACTTTGCTTGAGTGAACTACATTGCTTTGGTTCAACTATTATAAGTTTTGTGATAAGTACTGCTTTGTCATGCTCTAGTGTGTTGATTGATGTGGAGATGATGCATGATTTGCTAATATACAAGTGATGACTCACAGTGTATGAAACAAGTGCTTGAGTTAAAAATGTGATTAAGATACTGAGCAGGGTGTTTTTTTGAATTATGGGACTTGAGAGTTTACCTGTGTGAGTTTTTGGCTTCAGAGTTTTGTGAATAATTGCTATTACTTTGGAAGCATAAATGATTTTGCCCAAATTTTATGTGATTGAACTACTTGTTTGCACCTTTCATATGATCAAGGCCATCTTTTGTTATTCCTTATTCTTCTTAACCTTCACATGATTTCTGTCCACTAAAAAGAAAACAATTTGTTTTGACCTTCGAACCTTGAGCCTTATGGAATTTTTGAGAAACCTTTGTGAAAATCTTTACCTTGAGTTAAGTTGAGAACATTTGATGAGGTATTGATAAAGGTTCAAGTTTGAGGTTGCTGGAAAGATTGGGAAAGGAAAAAGAAAAAGCATTGAGCTAAGCAGTAAGTATTTGAAAAGAAAAAGCAAAAGAAAAAGAAAAATGAAAAGAAAAGAAAAGCTCAATGCAAGGGAAAACTGGGAAAAGAAGGTAAGTCTGTGTGCTTGAATGATGAAATCAAAAATGTCTCTCTTAACTTAAGGATTTTGCTGACTAGAAAAACCAATTTCCTTCTTAGCCCAGCCAAGTTTCAAGCCATGAAAAGCCCTTTTGATGAAAACTTGCTTGTGAGTTTGTTTGATTGTGGTTAAATGAAAGGCAAAGTTAATTTGTGTGACATTGTGATAGTAGAGTGAAAAAGGAACCAGAACCTCACTATACACCTGTGAGTTGAGTGATACACTTTTGAGTGCTTGAGTGAAACACTTTCCTTGGTGAGGAATAGTTCTTTGAATTTCTGATTACATCTTTGCTTGGTTGATTGATCATTCTTAAGGAAAGCATTTGTTGAAGTATATGAGCATCACATTGATTTTGATTGAATTAAGGCATCTGCACATCTTGACTAATTTTTGTATGCTAAGTTGATAAAAGTGATTGGTTGTCTGAAAGAAAAAGTTTTTGAAAAAGGTTGAGTCATTGCAGTGATTGTTCTGAAAAGCTGAGTTACTGTCTGTTTTGCTTGAGGACAAGAAAAGTTCTAAGTTTGGGGTAGTGATAACGGTTGAAAATACCGTTATCTGTGATGTAATTTTGATACTAAATGCACCCTTTTCTCCTTAGAAACTTACTTGGAATCATGTTTTTCTGTTAAGTTGTGTGAATAAGAGAGTTGAGGTTGAATTTAATGATTTTATGAATAATTTCCCTTGTTTTGATAGAAAATGAGATAATATGGAAAGCATGGATGAAGTTCCATGGAGATGAAGCTCAGAAAGGTCTGGAAAAGCACCAGAAGGGAGGAGTGCTCGAAGCTTGGGGGCCCTTTTTGGAGGCTTGAGTGCAGAAGAGTGTCGCTCACCGCCCGGGGGCCCCTTTTTAGGCACTTGAGCAGCAGATGCACGAAGCTTGGGTGTCATCTTTGAGGTTTGGGCGCAGAAGACCACCGCTCACCGCCTAGGCGCCTCTTTTGGGGCGCTTGAGCGCCGGAGGCTCGAAGCTTAGGCGTCTTCTACAAGGCTTGAGCGTGGAAGACCACCGCTCGCCGCTCGGGCGCCCTAAGTGGGGCGCTTGAGCGCCACTGACTCGAGCCTGGGCTTTGTTTTTGTTCTGTTGTCGCTCCATTTAAAGGACCCAAACGTCCTAGGTTTGCTATCTCTGGCTAAAGCAGCACAACAACACTCTCTTCCACTCTCTGAAGGCGGATTTGGATGCGAAAGCGTCCTTCCTCTACTTTTAGGGTTTTGTTATCTCATGCTTTTCCATTATTCATCTAGTCTTTCCATGTCTATAGGGAACTAAACTCTATTTGTTGTTGGAGGATTATATAACCTTGTGAACTCTCATGTATTTGAATTGATTCTTAAAAGCACATGTTTTTTTCATTAATTGTTAGAGTAATTCATTTGTGCTTATTACATGCTTTGCTTAACTCATTCATCGCATGATTTATGAAATGCATGAGTGCCGGGAGGTTCTTTATAATTCAAGTTCTTGTTGAATTCTCCCAAGAGTAATATTGCTCAGGGATGAGGGTATGAGTCTTGGTCGTCTTTAAGCTCTTGATCTTCACATTTAATTACTAGGAATGCTAGGAATTGCATGAACTAGTGATTAAGGACAGGCCTATTTCATCGAGGGATCGAGTTTAGGTGGTTTGGTGAGTGACGTTTGTTACCAATAAGGAGTATTGGTAAATCTTGAAGAAATTTGTTTTGATGATGCTACAAGAAGTTTTAGTTGAAGAAGATATTAGAATTAGTTAAAAGCAATTTGTAGAAATTAAATGTAGTAGGAAATTCTTGTAAACCTTGTAAACTTGCATTTTTAACTGCAATAATCGATTATGGAATGGCAATAATCGATTATCACAAATTCATACAGGAATAATCGATTATCTCTTCATATAATCGATTATCACATTTTGAAAACCCTGTAACGGACTTGAATAATCGATTATCACTTACAATAATCGATTATTCATGGCAGTTGGGAGCTGATCTTTGGCACTCAGTGTACTTGGCTATATATTTTGTTTTGGAGAAATTAGAATACAACGTTGTTGAACAGAAGCTCTTGCAGAATACTGTTTGTCAGAGGAAGTTCTCAGAAGCTATAGTTCAAGTTCCCTTGCTTGGTCTCGTGAACAGGAGAGGCTCGTGTGTCGTGTGTCGATAGTCGGAGCAAGCTCTCTTCGAGTTAGCAAGGTGCTTTGCCTGGTCTCGTGAATAGGAGAAGCTCGCGTTTCGTTTGTCGATAGTCGGAGCGGTTCTCTTCGAGTTGGCAGAGTGTTCTTCTTCCGGTTCGTTCGTCGAAGGAAGGTTTATTTATCTGCTTTATTCACTATTTGTTGTAATCTGTGAAACCATTTTTAGTGAAAAAGGTTAATCACTATTTATAGTGATTAACGACTGGACGTAGAATCTTTTGATTCGAACCAGGATAAAAATTATGTGTTGATCTTCTTATTCCCTACACTCATTTTATTGTACGTACATCAACTGTTTGATAAATTTTCTCTAAGAAAATTGTTTTTCTAAAACGGACCATTAAACTTGATTTGTGACCGTAACACGCTTTCTAAGTATTTTATTCCGCTGCGCGACTCTATAACGGTACCGATTGTTCCAACAATTGGTATCAGAGCTTGCTTTGATATTCTTTCAAACTTTTGCGAAAATGGCCGGTCATCAAAATCAAGTATATGCTGAGGGTGCATCCATCAACAGACCACCTCTTTTTACTGGTGATAACTATGCATTCTGGAAAGTCAGAATGGAAATTTTTATGGGGTCTGTTGACAGAGGCATCTGGGAAGCTGTGCTAAATGGTCCCTATATTCCTAAAAGAACTGTTGATGGTGTAGAAGAAGAAAAACCATACTTTAACTGGACTCCTGAGGAAAATAGAAGAGCCCAATTTGACATTAAGGCTCATAATATTATTTCATTTGCTGTTGTGCTTGATGAATTTTATAGAATTTTTGTGTGTAAGACAGCACAGGAAATGTGGGAAGTTCTGAGAGTCACACATGAAGGAACAGAGGATGTGAAACGTGCAAGGAAGAACACTCTCATTCAGGAATATGAGATGTTCAGAATGCAACCTGGAGAAACAATTTCTGATGTCCAAAAGCGTTTCACTCACATAGTGAACCACTTGACAGGGTTGGGTAAGACTTTTGATACTGATGAATTGAATGTAAAAATTTTGAAATCATTGGACAGGTCGTGGCAACCAAAGGTAACTGCCATCTCTGAGTCTCAAAATCTCACTCAAATGTCAATGCCAATTTTGTTTGGGAAACTCCGTGAGCATGAGCTTGAGTTGAGAAGATTGACAGCTGAAGAAGATCAAGGCAAAAGAAAGACACTAGCCTTCAAGTCCGAAATCTCCAAAGTAAAGAAATCTAATAGGATTGAAGATGATGATTCTGATGATGAGGAGAACATGAGCCTCATGATAAAGAAATTTGCCAAGTTTATGAAGGCAAAAGGTAAGGACAAATTTCATAAAGAAAGGAGAGAAAATCAAGAATCTTCTTCAAGTGTTAAATGCTATGGATGTGGAGAAAAAGGACACATGAAAACTGAATGTCCAAAGAACAAGAAAAGTGAAGAAAAGAAAGAAAGGAAATTCCCAAAGAAGAAGAAAGCTTACATAGCTTGGGAAGACAATGCATCTAGCTCAACAAGCTCAAGTGATTCAGATGAAGAAGCCAATATTTGTCTAATGGCTGAATCAGAAGATACTGGAAGCCAAGTAAGTGATTCCAGCTTTGAATCTAGTGAATTTGATGTACAAAAGGCTTTTCTTGAATTGCTTGATGAATCTGAAAAATTGAATGTTGCTCATAAAAATTTGAAAAAGGAATTTAAACAATTGCAAATTAAGTATGATAATGCATTAGATGAGGAAGTCATATTAAGAAACAAAGTTAGTAATCTTGAAACAAAATTGTCTGAATCTAATTCAAATGAAAAACCTGTTGAGTGTTTATCTTGTAAAAGTCACATGTTTGACATTGACATATTAGAAAATTTACTTTCTAAAGAAATCAAGCCTATCTCACATGTTCAAAATTTTTTTAGGAAGAGCAATCTTAGAAATATAAACATGCATCTTCATAAAAAGTCTAAAGTTAAGAGAACTCGTAGAGTTTGGGTTGAGAAAGGGACTTTTGTGAAAAACAAGGTGCATGATGTTTGTTGTTTTTATTGTATGAAAAAGGGACATACTTCTAACAAATGTAAAATTAAACATTTTGATGTTCCAAATGGAAAATATGCTTGGATTCCTGTTATAAAGTAAATTGTCTCTAACCTCAAAGGACCCAAATGAGATTATGGGGACCAAAACTCTATTGTTTTTACTTTGCAGGTTAAGTTTTCAAAAGGATAAGAGAGCTCTATGGTATTATGCTCTTTGAAGTGATGCTACAAACCAGGATGTAACTCCATCAAGTGGTATCCAAAAGCCTTCATTCAAGCACCAAGTAATTGAGCTAAGTGTTGTTTAAACTGTGGTGTTGCATCCTGTATTTACTTGATCTTCCATTATTTAGTTACTGTTATATTCATGCCTGGTTGAGAAAATGATATGTTGATCACTATTTCATTCATCCTGTGGTATGTTCGTGTCTGTTTACACATTTTGATCAAGTGAATTCATTTATTTAAAATATTCAGGTGTTGAATTTCATTCATGTCATGTAAAGCCATGTGCATTGTTATTTCAGTGCTTTGTTGATAATTATCTATTGAATTTGTGTTTAACTGGCTTAGTATTCAATTTCATGAGTACTTTGAAGTTACTTTGGTGTAATCTCTGTCAAGCATCAAAAACTATGAAAAAGTCATTTAAATGAGTTGGCCGACAGATTTTCATTAGAAATTTTTAATGATTAAGATATGTGAAAATTAAATTGTCATTTCTATTTCAAAGTTGGTTCTGTGGAGATTTATTTTTAAGTTCAAATGCATAACGAATGAGCTATGATAATATACATTGAGAGCCTGGATGCAGAAAATGAACTTATCAAATTTGCATAATTTTGATGTAAATTATTTTGTTTAAAAAATGTTGAAAGATAGCACCTGAATCAGCTCTTGTGATTGAATTTTTTTTTTTTTTCATATGTTGTTTTGATATGCATAGTTGAATATATGAAGTTGAACAAATTGGGATATGAGAGTGCATGAATCATAGTTGGTGTTTGGGAAGTTGAAATTTGTGTTGTCAAAATTAGTTTTTGAACTGATTGTGCTAGTTGAAATGCTTTCTTGTTAAACCTGGAGATAGATTTTTTGAGCTTAGAAGAGAGTTAGGAGTGTTAGACATATCTTAGAATCAAAATCTATGCAAATTTTTGCATTTTTCGTAAACTTAACGCTTCATAATCGATTATCACTAAGCTATAATCGATTATTCATGCATTAAAATCAATTCTGGAAAATCTTGAGCAGATAATCGATTATCATTATGCATAATCGATTATCATGCAATTCTGGGCAGTAATTATTGAACTGATAATCGATTATCACAAGCCATAATCGATTATCACGCTGACAGGTTCAAAAATAGAGCCGTTGGAGCATCCCATAACGGCCATAAACGACCATAAACGGCTAGTTTGTCCATTCTTCTTATAATGTAATATTTATTTTCATAAATAAAATGATCTCTTGATTATATGCATCCTTTGATTAATTGAGGGGGAGATCATATTTAGGGGGAGCCTTCAACATCCGATCTTTTTGCTTCTGATCAAAAAGGGGGAGAAGAATAATACAAGGGGAGAAGTATAAATTATTACAGGTATTGCTAACCTTGTTGCTGTTTGTTAGCTTGTATGTTTTGCAGGTAAGCCAAACTTGCTTTTAAAATTGAATTTTTGATCATCATCAAAAAGGGGGAGATTGTTACCAATAAGGAGTATTGGTAAATCTTGAAGAAATTTGTTTTGATGATGCTACAAGAAGTTTTAGTTGAAGAAGATATTAGAATTAGTTAAAAGCAATTTGTAGAAATTAAATGTAGTAGGAAATTCTTGTAAACCTTGTAAACTTGCATTTTTAACTGCAATAATCGATTATGGAATGGCAATAATCGATTATCACAAATTCATACAGGAATAATCGATTATCTCTTCATATAATCGATTATCACATTTTGAAAACCCTGTAACGGACTTGAATAATCGATTATCACTTACAATAATCGATTATTCATGGCAGTTGGGAGCTGATCTTTGGCACTCAGTGTACTTGGCTATATATTTTGTTTTGGAGAAATTAGAATACAACGTTGTTGAACAGAAGCTCTTGCAGAATACTGTTTGTCAGAGGAAGTTCTCAGAAGCTATAGTTCAAGTTCCCTTGCTTGGTCTCGTGAACAGGAGAGGCTCGTGTGTCGTGTGTCGATAGTCGGAGCAAGCTCTCTTCGAGTTAGCAAGGTGCTTTGCCTGGTCTCGTGAATAGGAGAAGCTCGCGTTTCGTTTGTCGATAGTCGGAGCGGTTCTCTTCGAGTTGGCAGAGTGTTCTTCTTCCGGTTCGTTCGTCGAAGGAAGGTTTATTTATCTGCTTTATTCACTATTTGTTGTAATCTGTGAAACCATTTTTAGTGAAAAAGGTTAATCACTATTTATAGTGATTAACGACTGGACGTAGAATCTTTTGATTCGAACCAGGATAAAAATTATGTGTTGATCTTCTTATTCCCTACACTCATTTTATTGTACGTACATCAACTGTTTGATAAATTTTCTCTAAGAAAATTGTTTTTCTAAAACGGACCATTAAACTTGATTTGTGACCGTAACACGCTTTCTAAGTATTTTATTCCGCTGCGCGACTCTATAACGGTATCGATTGTTCCAACAACGTTAACATTAATGCATAAAGAAGAATTCTGACATACATGAGAGGGAACTTGGTGAAATCTAATCCCAACAACATACTCATCTTATATTAAAAAACATTTGTTTATCATTGTGCTCTTTTACTATTGATCAAACTGCATTCATATTTAATTTTCTGTCATTGCATCCTAAACCAATGATCTCGTTTTATTTAAGTCTTAATTAATGGAGTAATCACACAATTGTCTAGTGCCGAGAGTCTTCTATGATACGATATTTGGTCTTACCATTTTATATTACTTGTGCGATTTGGTACACTTGCCAATCCATCAACAAGTTTTTGGCGCTGTTGCTGGGGATCAAAAATGTTGTTAACACTACTCATCTTAGATCAAGACTAGAGCAACCCATGAGGCCCCTCTAGTCACCTTCCTCCTTGAATTGGCCTAACCTCTCTTGGAGCCACCAAACACTACACCATCACCACCATATCTTCTACAGGCTTTGAGCTTCTACACCATTCATACATTAGCTCATTATCCTTGGACCATTTACCACCACATTTTCGCAACATTCATCCAAGAAGCACCCCTCCATGCACATCTCCTAGCTTTGGCCCAATCTAGCCAAGAGGTTGCCATCATTTGGTATCAAGAGCTTTGGTTCTTCAAGAGTTAAGTCTTTTGGTCCTTATCTATCATTTATTGTTCCATGTTGTTGATGTTATTTCCCTACTTGTCTTGTTGTGTTTTTTTTTCATCTATCATTTGTTCTGGCAGCAAACTGTGACGATTTTCAAATGTAAAATGCATCTATCTCAGTTGTCTAAAAAATATGTAAAAATATTCAAATGAAAGCCCTTTGAGTCTAGTTTCCAACAAAAAAAAGAATCACTTCATTTGGATTTATGTGCAAAAAGTTATAAGTAAAACGCTCAGCAAAGGTCAAAGCTGCCAAGATGTTGTCATTAGCGTTTTTCAAGTTCGTTTTTGGTAGTTTTGGCTACTTTTTTGTGCCTTTTCTTTTTCTGAGTCATTCCTTTCTATTTTGTTTGGTCTTATAAGCTTATTTTATGTCATTTTTATTTTTGAATCATCCATGTTGTCTAGAGTCATGTTTAGTCCTTTACATGTCTTTACTTCCATGTTTAACCTTTGAAAAATCACCAAAAATACATGTTTGAGTAAATTTCAAAACTGTTTCATTTGAGTGCCTTTGAGTGCTTTTATTTTATATATGCTTCAATGCTTACTTCGTTCTCATGTTAAGAGGTGAATTTCTGTTTAGTACCCGGTTATAAAAATGAAGGCATTGGGTCCCTATGTTATGAAAATTGTATGAATAAGGTCATGTCCGTTAAGTTGACAAAAACGGCGTTAAGTCCATGCTGATGTGGCCGTACTTTTTCTCTTCTCTCTTCTGCTGTCCAGCTTTTTCTATCTCTTGTTCAACTTTTTCTTTGATGATTTGTTGAACTTGTTCTTTCTTTGTGGACCTTATTCATATATTTTTCATAACATAGGGACCCAATGTCTTCATTTTTAAAACCGGGTACTAAACAGAAATTCACCTCTTAACATGGGAACGAAGTAAGCATTTAAGCCTTTTATATATTTGAGTTCATACTTGTTGTTAGATCATGAACAAGTTCATAGAGTTAGGTTTCCATTATGTCACTTTTTGTGTTTCATGCTATATTTGATTCTAGTAGGTTTTTTTCATTTTGGTGCTATAAGCTTGTATGAACTTGAAACTCCTTGTAACATTCCAGATTTGAGATCTGATTTGGTGTGTGTTTATGCTAAAAATTTCAAAAAAGAAGAAGAGACAAAAGGTACAAAAGGTACAAAAGAAAAGTAGACAAAAAGTACAAAAACCAAAAGCAAAAAGTAAAAGTAAAAGACCATGCATGTACCATATGTAACCAACTTTTGTGTGAGCACTTTGATGTTGATTTGGGAGCTGAAACTCATGTCCCTAGCTGCTGTTCTAGCAACCATGATGACCTAAAAAGGTTGCCTTAGTGCACCATTTGGTCTAGCTTGCAAAAGAACAAAAGCACCTTATGTTTTTCTAGTAGTTTTGATTTTTTTGTGATCCATTCTAGTGCCTTTCTTTAGGTAACTCCTTTTGTTGTGCTAACCTTTCTTTCTTACCATTTAATCGCTTGATTGTCTTCTAAAAATTCATGGTTTTGTCAAAGTAAAACTCCTTTTGAAGAGCCTTTGTTCACTTTAGACCTTTTCTTGCTTTTTTCTTGGACTCCTTTTGGCTTTAGTGGTGTTAACTTGTGGTGTAGGTCTTTGGATGGTAAAAAAACGTGAGGATCATTGGGATAACAACCCAAAATAGTGGGGTACATCCAAAGTTGAAGGAGGCCTTGAAGGGAAGCTTGAAGTCTTGGTCTAAACGCAAAACAAGAGAGTATACACTTGGTGAGAAAGAGAGATTTATGTGTATTTTCTTTGAATTGTAAAATTGTAGTTGTTTTCCTTTTTGGACTTGTAATATTTGGCCTTGTTAGGATGTGTCCTAACAAGAACATTGGACTTTGATTAATATTGCGTTTTGTAGTTGGTAAGTGTGAGGGAACCAAAGTTCCTTCTAACTTCACCATTAGGCCGCATAGATTAACTTTAATTGCTTTCTTTAATTGTGATAGTCTAGTGTGTGTCAACTTTTATTTCAAGTTTAAATCCCTTTGAGAAGTTTGGTACAAGAGAACTTGAGGTAAGCTTTGGCTAGGAAAGACTTGGTTTCTAAGCAATCCATAGTGATTCACCTCTCTTTCCTAGAAGTGAACTTAAGCTTTTTTTGTCTCCTTAAGTCTTTTAAGGAATTTTATGTGAAATACTAAGTTTGTTTGCATAAGCCATTTTGAAAATCTTAAAAATGTCTAGGATTATTTGTGAAAATTGTTTTTCAAAATTCTTTTAAAACAAATGAGTTTTTATAGTAGCTTGCATTTAAGTCATGGTGAGGTTGAGCTACATTCTAAAGTTAAGAGTGACCTTCCATTCTTTGGTGAGAATACTAATGCATTATCATACCTAGCATGGGAGAAAAGAATAGAAGAACTTCATCCATTCCTAGTTAGGCATGGTAAATATCATATACTTAGTTTATGCATCTCTAGGCTTGTAGGACATGCAAGTGAATGGTGGAATCAAAGACAATCTAAGGTTGAGAAAGGTAGAAAATCTGCCATTAAAGATTGGTGTGACTTGAGAGCATGCATGAGAAGAAAATTTGTTTCTTCTTTCCTTGTAATAAACCAAGAGCTAATATGTGAGATGAAAGAGATAGAAAAGAGTTGAAAGAAAACAATATCTTGCTACCTTAGAATAAGAGCTTAGAATCCTTAATGAAAAACAAGAAAAAGTCCAAAAGGATTTAAGGAAGATAAAGAGAAGAAGAGATGAAGACAAAAGAAGGAAGAAAGAACAAAGAAAGAAAGAGGAGCATGAGAAAAGAGAGAAAGAACAAAGAGAGAAAGAGGAGCAAGTAAGAAGAGAGAAAAAGGAGGAGGAAAGAAGAAAAGAGTATGAAGAGAAAAAGATAAAAGAAAGGAATGAGAAAGAAAAGAGAGAAAAAGAAGAGATTGAGATAAGAGAAGAAAAGGAAGAGTTACTAAAGCCTCCTACCACTCCCACAATTAAGATTGAGACTAAGATGATGAAGGGAGTTTTCCATTACTTGAACTTTTCTCAAGAGGAAGGGAATGATGGAAAATCCCCTAGCCATGGTCAAGCACTTTCAAGAGAGTGGAAGCCATCCATGAAGATAACATCAATTCTACCTTGTAGGCCACCTTTGGAGCCATCATGGAGCATGGATTGAAGAGTAGTGTAGGTTTGTTTAAGGCTTGTATTAAGGCCTAAGTAGCATAGGATTTTCCTTAAAAGTTAGACATCCAAACCAAGTGGAAAGTGTGTGCCATGTGTCATGCTTCCATTGGAGAGGATTTACTTTTTAAAAGGTAGCCACATGGTACCTTAGGAGTGGAGAGTTTTTGCTTTTAGTAGTGGCCACATGGCACTCTAGGAAAGGAGAGGATTGTGTTTTGTGAGTGGCCACATGTCCTCCTATCATTGGAGAGGATTTGTGGACACTTGTCCACTCCTTAGAAGGTCTCATTTTTTGCCAATGAGAACAAAGGTGGGAGATCATGTTTTTAGGGTTAGAAGGAGATACCCTTGGCCTATAAATAGAGGTGTCTCCACCCTTGTATTTCATCTTTAATGTTGAGTAATGTTATTCTGCCCGTTTTTGTCCATACTACTCATCTTAGATCAAGACTAGAGCAACCCATGAGGCCCCTCTAGTCACCGTCCTCCTTGAGTTGGCCTAACCTCTCTTGGAGCCACCAAACACTACAACACCACCATCATATCTCCTAGAGGCTTTGAGCTTCTACACCATTCATACATTAGCTCATCATCCTTGGACCATTTACCACCACATTTCTGCACCATTAATCCAAGGAACACCCCTCCATGCACATCTCCTAGCTTTGGCCCAACCTAGCCAAGGAGATTGCCATCATCCACATATAAACTAACGATCAAAGACTTACCACCTTCTTCATTTTTAAGGAAAAGAGCATGTTCAAAGTCACACTTCTTAAAACACTCGTTGAGAAAATAACCTTCTATTTTTTTATATCATGCCCTTGGAGCTTGTTTAAGCCCATAAAGTGCTTTCTTGAGTTTGTAGACTTCCTTCTCGTCCCGTTTCTTTGAAAAAAAGAGTCTCACATCGGATAAAATTGACGAAAATAGGGACCAACAATGGTATTAAGCCTGATAATAATTATAAATTAATTTTGTTTGTGTATTTTTTTTTTAAAATTGAAGTGATCAAAATAAAATGACTAGTGAAAAAAAATCATATAAGAATAATTTAAAATTTAATTTTCTATATTTCTATTTTTTTCTTTAAATATTTGAAATGGAGTTTTTTCCGTAAAAGATTAATTTTTAAAATTTATATTTTGACATAACTTATTTAAATATATTTTTGAGTAATACTAAATTTATCTATATTAATATTTTATTGAGATATAAATTATATTGGAAATTAATTTTTTATTCAAATTTGTTTTTAAATAATTTATTTAAAATTTGATAAACTAAAATACAAAAATATTTATAAATATTCATATATATTGACAAATATAAAAGAATAATATCTATTCAACAAGAAAAAATTACTTTAAAAAAAAAACTAATAACAAATAGACACTATCGTGTAACGTGTAAGAGGGAGCATCATAGGATTAGATCTATTCATATTCAAGTTGACTAATTACTATATTTTAAATTTAATATTTTATAATCTATATCTGATCTTCTAATTTATTAAGTTAATCAATTCAAGTTGTTTAAATTATAAATTAATTTAATGAATTGTAAATTCATATTAAATTAAATCTTTTTAACAAAAAAAAAGTATTATTTTTTTAATAAATGGCATAAATTGTAAATCTTTAATTAAAGAAATAATTATTATAATAAACTGTAATTTTATATAACTTAATAAACTGTAATTTTATATAACTTAATACTAAATTTTATATATTAAAATATAAATTTAAATGAATTAGATATCCATATAATCCGAATTCTAACATTCATTTTCCTTAATTTTAGTTATTTATTTAATTATCTAACCCAATTATCCCCAATCACCACAGCCTCACCTTTCCTACCTAGCTACCTGTGTCGTAATAAACACTACAACCTACCTATCAGTGCCGTAATAAACACCACAACTAACCTGTCAGTACCATAATTACACTAATGCTGTTTTTAATAACCAATTTTGGTTTTCTTTGGAGTATGTTAATTTTTTTTAAAAATAAAATGTTCTTCATCAAATGTTTAAAATTTTATATATATTACTTTTATAAGACTATTTCGCTATGAAATATAATTTTAAATATTAATTTTATATTAAATTTAAAACTATTTCACTATAAAGTTATAATAACAATAATAATTAATTTGAATATTTTATACACAGAAGGAATAATTAAGATTTTTTACTCTTTGGTGCAGTAAGTTAAAGCGGTCCAGACATTCACTTCCACATATGTACATTGTGTTTCTTTTCTTGTTGGTTAAGACTCTTTTTCTAAATATCTATTTTCCTTCCTTTTATATTTCCCTTTTGTCTTTACCATTTTCAACACATTCACAGTACCAATTACACTCTACTGTTACGTCCATGGCTGATTTGTCCCCAAGAACCGTGCTTGTAACCGGATCTGGTGGCCGCACAGGTGCTCGCTTACTTTTTCGAATCTGTTTTGTTAGTATTTTAATTGAGGTTTAGTGATTTGTCTGCATTATGGTTATCTGTATTTCGGATTGTTGAGAATTTTGTTAGAGAATGTTGATACAGGAACAAGTTTGGGGTTTATACACAAGATTTTTCATATTATATGATTAAAAATTAATTTTAAATTTAAATGAACAATAATGAACTTGTAATAATTGGTCGGATTAAAGACATATAGTAATTGTCAGAGAGATTAGCTAATATTTAATAAATTAAAAATTTCACCAGCTGCACAAACCATTGGTTTGCAAATCCTTTTAACTACATGTTTTAATGATTTTATTTGCAATGTGGAAGAGGGTTGTAGAGTTTTCTTCATCTGATATCATTTTGAAATAAGGAGTAGGATTTGGGTCTGCTTGAGGTAGAATATTAAATATGTGGATATAGTAACCTAAACACATAAAACCTGTATCATTGTCCTTGTTTCAGTAGTTAAGGGTGTTCGTTAGCACTGATTAAATATTAAAGAACAGATTCATCAAATCCTGTTTTTTTCTGGTCTCACTTTCACGACATGTAGTGTTTCAAACATCAGTTGTCGACTTTGATTTCATAATTTGGTCTTGGGTGTCTTTGAGAGAAAAATCATGTCTTTAATAGATAATAGGGTTCAGGTTTAAGAGTGATGAAAACAAGGAAATTTTGAACCTGGGTTGCTAAGTAAAGTAAGGCTTTCTAGATGAGGGGTTTCCCTTTAGTAGGAGTGAAACAGAGAAATGCAAGTTCAATGAAACACGGGTCAGCTATGTATTAAAGTGAACATGTTCAGCAGCTCTTTAATTCATTTTATAGAGAGTGAATCTGTTCAGCGCCTCAGTACTTCAGTGGTTTAGATTTCTTAAATCCATTTTATTTTTCATTAATCTATTTTATTAATCTCAGTGGTTTAGATTTTTTAAACATGTTCAGCACCTCAGTGGTTTATGTTTCATTAATCTATTTTATAGAAAGTCCATGTTCAGTCCCTTAGTGATTTAGATTTCTTAAATCCATTTTATACAAAGACAGGGAACTTAATGGAGGTTTTATAGTCATTGGAAAGTTGAATGAAATGCTTCAATCACAATTTGTGATCTTGAAATATATATGAAACTCGAATCAAATTTCTGCTACAATTCTATAAAGAGAAGCACTATTGGTTCGAAGTTTTTTTGGCATGACGGTTGTCAACAGTTTTTCTGGTGAGCACTGTTTATTGTATACATTATTCCAGCGAAAACTGTTTACCATCAATAATTTTACAGAAAATACTATTTATGACAACATTTTTGGCAGTATTTTCTTCTACCTACCTTTGTCCCTTTTTTCTTTCTAGCACCTGTGGTGTTCTTTGAGCAATTTTGCTTTCCAATTGCTACCGTGCCCTTTGAGAAATTTTACTTTTCAATACCGTGTGCTCTGAGCATTCTTGCTTTCTGTCAGCTATTGTGTCCTCTACTCATTTTTGGTTTCAAGCTGCCTTTGCATTATCTGAGAATTTGCTTTTTTCTTTCTAGTAACTGTTTAAACATCTACTCTTTTTGTCTCTTTCAGCGACTGTGCTATTTGACCATTTTTAACTAACTTGACTCATGATACATATGTTCTAGCTAAAAGGGGAAGTGTTAAATATATGATTTGAAAGGATGAATTGTGTGAAAAATAGGTCAAATCACTTTTAGCTTAGCATGAATATTCTTTAGATCGCAACCCCTCTTGGTTAAGACTTGAGTATTCTTTGGATCCAACCACTCTTGACTAAAACACTTTGATTTCAAAAAAATGGGATCAAAGGATCATTGGTTTACTAAATAAAATCCTAAAACAGATACAAGATGATAAACACTCTTTTATGTTGCTATCAAACACGAACAATGTTCTACCTCACAAATACAAGGGTAAAGATTGCTTAAGATTACAATAGCTTGTTCTCATTCTACGTAAAAGTCAACCTTCTTTCTTCATTATCATTCGATTTGGAAGTTGAAATCATGGCTTCTTATTCGTGACTACATGATTACAGTTTTTAACCTCTGTTTGTATGATAATGTGAGGAACACTATCCTTTTCTCTCCCTAATTTACAATTTTCAATGTGATTCATTGGATAATTTCAGGACAAATTGTGTATAAAAAATTAAAAGAGAGGCCAAATCTGTATGTTACCAGAGGCCTTGTTAGAACAGAAGAAAGTAAACAGAAAATTGGCGGTGCAAATGATGTTTTTGTTGGGGATATCAGAGATGCTGAAAGTATTACTCCTGCATTTCAAGGTATAGATGCTCTCATAATCCTCACAAGTGCAGTTCCACAAATGAAGCCCGGGTTTGATCCAACAAAAGGTGGAAGGCCTGAGTTCTATTTTGATGATGGTGCATATCCTGAACAGGTGCCATTACATATTATTCCTTATGCATGCTCAGTTTATTTATATATGTATATTGTTTTATTAATACTATAGCTTACTCATTTATATTTTAGGTTGACTGGATTGGCCAGAAGAATCAAATAGAGGCTGGTAAGAATCTGCATTCATTCCATTTGTTGTTGTTGTAAATCATGCTACAAATTCATCCGTGCTTTTGATACTGAAACTGTATTACCTCTATGAATAGCCAAGGCTGCAGGAGTGAAGCATGTTGTGTTGATTGGGTCTATGGGTGGAACAAACACTAATCATCCTCTGAACAGCTTGGGAAATGGGAATATATTGGTTGGTCATATTTTCTATTATACTATTAATTGAATTCTTTCATAATCTCATGGCCTTGTTTTTCTATTATAATAAATGGAGCTTAAGTTCCATTTCTTAGCATAATGCGATTTAGTTAAAAGATAGTGCCATTTTCTCTTCCCCTCTATCGTTTTGTTTCCTCTTTCATTGGCAGCTTATAGTTTTATATTGATCTCAGATTTGGAAGCGAAAGGCTGAACAGTATCTGGCTGATTCTGGTCTTACATACACAATCATAAGGTACACTAATTTCTATCCATATCAAGAAGTATTGTTTGTCCTACGTTTCTCTCTGTTTTGTTTTACTATATTGACCCATTCTCTTGAATCAACTCAACAACCTTATCTTGATATCTGTTTTGGTTGAGTGCATTATCTAGCAATATTAAGAGAATATTGATACTTGATGCCGTGTCTTGTTTATGAAAGCTTTTGAAGATCCTGAGGGAACAACATTGATATTTGTTAATTCTTTTGGTGCCTACATTACTCCATTTGAATCTGATGCGTAGCAATACAAATACGATTTCATTTGCTTTATATCTACTACATAATTACCGGGTCTTGGACATACATTGATATTCTTGTTGCCGATGTAAATTTAAAATTTTTGGAGTGACATTTTTTTGAACATTTTTCAAAATTGTGTCCATCTGCATAATATTTCCTCACGTTTTGTGCTGAATCAGGCCCGGTGGTTTGCTAGATAAAGAAGGAGGGATTAGGGAACTCATTGTGGGAAAAGATGACGAGCTTCTTCAGACTGAAACCAAAACCATTCCTCGAGCTGATGTTGCCGAAGTCTGCATTCAGGTATATAATTTTTTATAAGGTCTTGCTAACCATCATTGGTCAAGGAATTAAAAGATGTTTCTATTAGATATCTTATGAAAGTACCCTTAGAAAATCACAAGCGAAAACATTTTTACATATTAAGTAAAAGCTTTTCACTTTTAGTTTTCTAACCAAAGTTCTTTATAGTACTTTTTGTTTCGTTCACCAGTAAAAATAATTAGTTTCCCATGTGTCATAAAAATTCAACCATAATCTGTTTTCAACTCATTACGAGATTTGTATATCGAATTTTGAGTCAACTCGTTTGACAGGCACTGAATTTTGAGGTCAAATTCAAGGCATTTGACTTGGCATCAAAACCTGAGGGAGTGGGTACCCCAACGAAGGACTTCAAGGCTTTGTTTTCCAATATCACAGCTCGTTTTTGATAGATAATGCAATGGTCGTTATTTATTAACTGAAGAGGGATGCCCTATAATCATCAATGTTCAATAAATGATTTGGAAATCATGTTAAAGATTATAGACACCAAAATAAATAATAATGTAGCTCAATAATACCATTGAATAAAAAATTCATATTTATGCTTTTAATTCTTTATAATTTCTTTCTAGATGTTTTAAATTGTACGTAATTTTATAAGATTTTTAAAATTGATGTAAGCCTACAATTAGGAAGAATGGATTTATTATTGACAAAGTCATCGAAGCAATTGAAAAAATAGAAAACATGGAAGCATATTTTAGCGATGAGGAATCAACGGGGGATCATATAACATTTTGGAGTGATAGAAAATTGACCCACAAGTATGATGTTATGATTTAGTGGTTGAGTTGAACCAAGAACTCCGTTTAAGCGTACAATGTATGAGTGTTTGCTTATCCTTGTACTTCTTTATAGGAATATTCTTGGTACTTTTCAATACAAAATTCTGAGTACTAAAAAACAACTAAAGAATCTCGGAGTACTTGAAAATTGATAAAACCTGACTTACAAGACTGTTATTCCTTGTTTCAAGGTAACATAATATTCCAAAGATCTAGTCAAATTTATTTCAGCGCTTGATTGTATCACATCATAGATCTCGATCCTAGTTCGAACATGGAAAAATGACCCATGTTCCCAGAACCCTTTTGTAACAGTACAATAGTAGTCAACTTGCTATATCTCTCTAGAATTCCCTTTTATAGTATTGACAACAGTAAATTGAACTTATGATATGAACTCTAGAATTTCCTTTCGTAAGAATCTATTTGGAAATCCGCGAGCCAATGTTGATGAAAAGTATACCAACCAGTAATTCAAAATCGTGTTTTGTGGTATCTAAGTGGATAGAATAGCAACTTATCTTTTAATGACATGTAGTAGATGTTTTATGTAATATCTCAATCGTAAAATTATTAAATAAAAGTTATATAAATAATAATCAATAAGCAAGTGAGATAGAAATATAATTATTATATTAGAATCATCCATAAAGCATGTATTGAGTATAACAAGTTATATAAACAACCGAAAACTATAATTTCAAGAATAAAGCTTGTATATGATATAACTAAATCTAACTACATTGTATCATCTCTCTCATGGATCAACTAAAACATCTTCATTTGTTTCCACCTTCAAGGTGATCATTGCAACAAAAAAAAACAAATAGATAGACAATAGAGAAGAAATGATAAACTAATGTACCAAAAGAGTTTTCATATACAATTAAATCACATTAGATAAAATCTAATTTTGGATTATACAAGAAATCATATATATACACATAAACAAGTGACATTAGATCCAATTATCTAGATACATGCTTTGACATAGAACTTCATTAAAAGTGTACACTCGTAGTAGTATTTATATTCTACAAAGTGATAATCGGTTAGGAACCCATAATTGAAAAGAGAAAGAAGAGTAATATTATTTATTGTATAGACTCAAAAGAACACAAAAATAAGAGAACACTCTCTTCTCCAAAGGTTTTCCCTTCACAAAGAGCTCAAGCTCAATCTACAAAATTATCCAAAAGTCCCCTACATACCACGACCCCCCAACTATATAAAGGAAACCTCGCTCACCCTAACAACCTAACTAATAACTTCTTTTTAATTTGTTTCATCCTCTCATACACATTATATCCTATCATTACACGTTGTTGCAGAACAACCTTGTCCTCAAGGTTGAATTGAGGAAGTTGCATCTTCCCACATGACTGCTTTTGACTTGCCCTTTTTGCCATTGCACCAACACTTGTTTTGGTAGCTCTTGTACTTTTGCTTTCATGGCCTTCACAATGTAGATCTTCTAAAACAAATTGTTGATTAAGATAAAGCTCATCCAACAAGAGCCAACAACCTTCCCTAAATGCCTCTTTAAGCCCAAAATCTTTTCCCCAAGCAAACTTAGACTACCATACAGAAAAGCACCAGCCTTAAAAGTTTCTTTAAAAGCAAGGCAACTAAGGTGGTATACCCACTAGCAGAGCCTCTTGTAATACAAAGTCACTCCCCATCTACCTTTCCACTATTAACCAAGTATGTAGCATTCAATGGTCTGAAGCTGAAATGCTTCCATACCTTTACTACCAAACTTGTGCTCAATGTCAAATTAAAAAACTTGCACATTAAATTATCTAATTTGGAAAACCAAGGACCTATCAAATTTGTATTCTTGATTCAGTGCTTAGTAAAAAACCATGTTTCAATGTTAGAGTGCATATCAATTTGTTCAAATGGATGGATTCTTCAATTTCTTAACAACAAAGGGACAAATTCAAGCAAACCACAACCATCTCAAAAGATCATAGTTATCAACAGCTCAATCACAAATTATAGACCAATTAGACATGGAATTTAACATTATCAAACAATCTATAAAACTAAAGCAAGATAATTAGTTTTCTTTACCTGAATGCTTTAGAAAGTTAAAACAACTCTAAACACGCATGAAACTCTATTTGCTCCTATGGATAACAGAAATACGATCATGGTACACCGTTAGAACCACTGATAAGCAAAGAGTAAATATGATGACTCAAAAGACCCATGCAAGCTAAGTGGGACCCACATGTAACAAATACAAAAGACTAAGGAAAAATTGGTTGAAACTCAACTTACTCAAATAGAGAAACTGATTGGTTCAAATTGAAAAACTTGATGTAGGATCAATTTTATGGTTTTGGTTCTTCAATAAGACAAACATATGATAATAACTCCTAAGAAGAAGTTAGAAAACTCCAAAAGAAAGTGGTTTCAAGAGAGTATGTTTTAAAATAATAAAACTTTTTCCTAACAAAACTATTTATATTAAAACCTATTAATATTATAATAATTAAGTCTCACTAATTTTAAATTACTATCATTTTTAAAATGTCATTTTCTAGATCTTTACATTTTACACTTATGTTTTTTTATTTCTAATCATTAGTATATCTTCATTATGTGCCATCTAGTTTTTGTCGTTTTGCATTTTGAAATTTATTATTATTTATCATGATTAAAATTATGGGTTATCTCTAAACAAACTATATGTTAAAAATTAAATTGTTGTCTGTCCATATTTAAAATTGTTTTATGCTTTAATATTCATGAATATAAATGAAGTTTAGATTAATAATTTTAATTCGTAATAAAAGTAAACTTAATATATAAAGATAAAAGTATGTAAATATGAAGTTGATTTCAAATCTATTAAATTATCTAAGTGTTCATTTAAAGTGTATACATAAAGGATAATTTCCTTAAAGATAATTAGTTAGACACAATTTTTTTTAACAAGAATGACTTGTCAGAAAATTAATTCATACCTTTAGCATCATATTAATTTTCTTGTAAATTCTTTTATATATATATAATGACTATTGGTTGCTTAAGATTATAAAAGTATTTTTTGTAAAATTTAATTTAGAAATACTTTTTGGAAATTTGAAAACAAGCAATAGTATATTCATGTTTGTTTACTATTGGGAATATATTCTTTAAAAGTAATTGATTTTGAATATTTCATGTACTCACCACAATATTATTAATAGTTAAAGTACACTATTTTTTGAATATTTTGAAAAATTACTTTGTATTATTTTGTGCTGTAAAGCGTTTGTTTTACTAATAAAGTTTTTTACAAAGATTAAAGAAATAAAAATACAATTGAATCTTAAACTTTTTTAAATTGAACTCATATCCTCAAATTATCGCTATTTTGTTGTCAGTCACGAATGCTGGGCGCTGGTCTGAAGGCTTCACAGCGGTGGAGCTTGTGTCTTGGCGTCATCATGGCCAATCTTTTTCTAACTCCCAACTCTTATTCTCCCATTCTAATTCAAAACCCTAATTTCTCTTCTCCTAAAATCAAAATAAATCCACTCCACTATCCTTTCCGAACCCTACCACATCATCACACCCCATTGGTTTGTGCATTAAAGGAAGATTCCAACCCTGAAACAATCCAAGGTACCCTCCTCTCTCTCTCTCTCTGCTAAGCTAATTCACTTGTCAAATAATTTAATTTTTACTGTTAAATTTTTCATCAGATGGCGAGGTGAAAAATTTAGGAGTCGAAGTTGCGCTGTCCATGTTGAGATTCTACAAGAGTAACTGTTTTTCATTCTCATTTCAATTCTGTGTTCAACTTTCTCATCTTTATTCTCATCTTTATTCATATACCAATATTTAAACTCACATTTGAATTTTTTTAAACCCTATAAATAGGTTCTTATTTGGTAGAATAATATTGAATAAATGTTTGATTAAGCTTGGTTTACCCAAACATGATATTGTTCATGTGTGCAGGAGAAATTTCACCAATTTTGCCCAAGAGCTGTCGCTATGTTCCTACATGCAGTGAATATTCCATGGAGGCTTATAAGAGATATGGAGTGGTGAAGGGTACAGTTTTGACTGCGTGGCGTCTCTGTCGATGCAATCCCCTTGGTATGGTATTGACCAATTACTTTGATAGTGTTGTGCATACTTGTTATTTTTGTTCTGATTTTAAGTTACATAATTGGTTTTAAATGTGCTACAAGTATATTCGTTATATGTCTTTAGGTGGGCATGGTTATGATCCACCTAGATGGTTTGGCGAGCCTAGTCTACCGGAAGATGTTGACGACTGATTGAGATGAATGGCTGATTTTAAGGTACTCATTACTGCTGACTTAACATTTTGAACCTGTTTAATATTTTAATGAGTTTCTAGTGATTTTGCATTTGCCTTTTCTGGACTTTGTACTAATGCAAAAACAACCTCTTTTCTTACCACATCAGAGAAATTGTATTGAGAAGGATTATATGTGATCGGAATAGAACAGATGATGATCAAATTGAACATCTCTGTACACCCAAAGAAAGAACAGTTCTGAAACAAAGAGAGATCTGCACATTGAATATTTATACTTTATGAAGTATGTTTTTTTAAATCCAACATGGGAGTAATCATCTACATAAGGAATGTCTTAGATTTGTTATGTCAGTCAACATGGGTGTAGATTATATGTTTTATATCAGAGGAATGTCAGTGACAAGTACTTGAGTTAGTTCACTGTCTACTAGTGGTGTCAACAAGAATTTTACCTATGATGTTTAGTTGTTTTGGGTTGGGTATTCTTTAGATCTTTCATATTATGTACTATTCAGAACAGAGGATTCAATTACAAGTTAGAAATTTTGTTGTTTTAATTATAACATATTATCATATTTCGATCTTGTGTTTACTAAAGAAGAACCTTCTGTTTGAGAAAAACAAGATTATAACTGATAATTTTTTTTCTGTAGTATGGTTTTATGATGGAATGGGCTAGCCCAATTTATTTTTTTTTCCTATTTTTGTTTGAGTACAGTTTTTTAATGGCTAATATATAGTTTTGTTCTTTCTAGTGAAAGATATCTGTATCCAATTTTCTCCTTCCAAATTTTCACTATAAAAAAATAATATAAAATTAAACAACATAAGACACCACAATACAAAGTCATGGGTTAGCGGGATGAGCCATACTCAGATTGACATGTTCATCGCCCAATCTACTTTGCCTTCTCTATCTTAAATTTATAAAATTCTATATGCAAACATTAATTAATTATACATTGTCTTTTTAATAACAATTAAACAAATTTATTTTAAGAACACGGTTTCTCTCTAGAAGAATTAATTAAACTTGGGATGATAAAGAAAGTTAGTTAATTTTATTAGTTATTTATAAAAATATTTATAAAGTGTCTGTATAAAAAAGTAATTGAAAATATAATTTCAGTTGAATATAAAACATATTTTTGAAAATAGATAGAGATAGTTAAAATGTTTTAATATTTTGAGTTAACCAATTAAATTAGGTACAATAACTTTTTCTTTATGTTCTTTCGCAAGATAACCTGATCAACTAAAAACTACAAAATTGCAAGAACAGATGATAATGCTTTTATTAAAAGAAAACAAATGACCAAACTTAACCAATTATCAAGTACCGTAACCATTAAAAACAGAACAAGGGAAACTAACGCAGATTTAACTAAATTTTTAACCCCATAAATTTAAGATGAATCTAACTTTGGTTTTCAAATAAAAAAAACTAATTTTAATCTCTCAAATTAAAAAAAAAGCTTTTGAAATCTCTGAAATGTAAGGATAAAAACTAGTTTAACAAAAATCTTTTGATTCCTTCATTTATTACTAAAAGACTACAGAAATTATTTTTCAAATTTGAGAGACTAAAATAATATTTTAAAGATTTAGAAAACCAAAACTAAATTTATCTCAAAAGTCAGAACTAAAAATTGTAATTGATCCTTAAATTTATTGATGATAATAGAAACTGTCATTCTTGCATGTCTCAAACTATAAGTGTTGTTTCCACTGCAAGCTTCTGAGTCCCAGGAGATGCAATAACTTGTGCTGTTATTTCAGTTTCCCATAATTGAGGTACTGTCTCCCTAAGGTTGTGAATGCTCTGCATGACATAGTCAGCACCTTTAACTCTCTGGGATTTACCAACCTGGATGTACCAACCAATCACATTTTAGAACCTCAACTACTTAAATATTAAGGAAAATATATTATCACACTTTCATTTTTTTTTAATTTACAATCTTTAATCTCTCTCTTAAATTAAATATAAAATACATAAAAATAGGTGATTTTTATAAATTTTTAATGTTATTTAAAACCAAAATTTAATAAATATACTAACTTGAGCCTATATTTGCTTTGTTGCTTCTTTGAATCAAAAGGGGTAACATGTTAATTCAAAAGGAAATACAGATTCAAAAGGTTATCCAGTTGATAAATCTTTTGAAAGGTGTCAATATATCAATTGGGATAAAATTTGAAATTACCAAAAATTTGTCTAATAAAAAAAAATTAAAAATAGTATTCTATCAAACTTATAAAGCGATAAGTAATTCCTAAAAAATAGTGAGTTTCTACTACACAAAGTTCCCAACATTGACATACCAGCACAGTGTGAAGACCCACTCGTTTTCCAGCTTGTATGTTGCGGACACTATCCTCGAAGAACAACTGAATGTAGCAAAGAACCGTATCAAATGTATTCCAACCTTAAAAGCTTTAAGAAAAATAATTCTTGAACTGCCAAAAATTTATCAACACTTAATTTATATTTATAGGAATGAAAGTAATAGATTTACAGGTTATATAATATGATAAGAAGTTAAATAAGTCACTCCATAAACATAAGCAGATGCTAAAGCTCTTTTGGATACTAATTTTTCTATTTTCCTTTTCTGATTGATGCATTTTTTCTCAATTGTACATTTTTTATATTGTTCTAGTAGTGAAATTATATTGAAAATTTTATAAAGATAAAAATAAATTATAATATATATGTACATATATAAAAGTGGTCCGAAATCAAATCTTATAAACAAGTTTTATAAAATTAAACTAAAATTAACTTAATATCAAAATCATATTAAAATCTATTTTAATTATTTGTTGAATCTGTTTTACTCATTATCAAACTATCAAATTAAATTAAAGACACGAACTACTAATATTGTTTTTTAGAGATAATAAAATCAAAAAGTGAGATGTTACAAATAAACATTAAACCTATAGTTATTTGTGAAAGTTAACAGAATTGAGGTTGTTTTTTCTTACTGTTCTTTTTGGGTTAATGTTGGCTTTCTTGAGAGCCAATTCAATGGCATGTTCTGATGGTTTGCAGATAACTGGTGTGCTTGGAAGCTCTGCAGTGGGATCAGGTTCAGCAAAATGTTGAATGATGTCAAAGATTTCTGAGCATTTTAGAGCTGTTTTTGGTGTTGGATCAGTTGCCATTGAACCTTTGTTCTCTTCATCATCATACACAGTACCTCTGTGGATGGGATTGAGAGTCTCAAAGCATATGATTCCTTCAAAACAATCTTCCAATCCAAGTCTTTCCAGTGCCTTAATCGTATGGACTTTGTCTGAGTTTGTAAAAATCTATTATTCACAAAAACAAGTGTTCAAACACAAGAGTGAGAGATTAAATATAGTACTATATGAGGGAACATACTATTCATCAAGACAAAAAACAAAAAAAATCTGTGATCATTTTAGAAACTAAAAATATAACTTGTAAATTTTAGAACCACTATTTGACAATCTAATATCTCTCTCTCTCTCTCTCTCTCTCTCTATATATATATATATATATATATATATATATATATATAAGATATTTTCCTGATATATTTGAAAGAAAATATAGTTTGACATAATTAATATTATAATATATAATAAAATTTCTAATAAATGTATATTTTTCGAATGTCATGATGTTTTTTTGCAATTGTACTGCTTTCATTTTTGTTATAAACAACTTACAAGCTTCCTATAAGGAAGACTCAGTAGGAGATTCCTCAGAACTGGATCTGGCTTTAAGTTTTCATACGGCAATTTTCCATGAACAAAACTGTCAACAAAATTTTTAAGAGTCAAATATCACCATTTCAGATTAAACAGACTCAGGCATATTGAAAAAAGAAACACTCATTAGTCATTTCAAAGTGATGTGGACGAAAAGAAAGATGCAACACTACCTGTAATATTCTTCATAATCAAAGTCATATCCAATTGCCTGAATAGAAAATGAAATGCATGGGAGTAAATAAATTACCAGTATTTTCAGAATTTAACAACTAAAACTTATTTATCATAAAATGATAATTAGCAAACAATTAGAGAAAATCACACCCTTAAACCAGCAAGAGTAGTTCCATAGTTACTGTAAAGAAGATTGGTCATTTCATCAGTTTTACTTGGTTCTATGCCGAGTTTCTCCACCATGTAATCTAAAGATCAACCATGCAAAAAATCAGCAGCAACTAATAATGAAAATACTATATAACACCATGAAAATACTATAACAGCACTTACCCTTGATGTTTTGATGAATTGCAAGTGCAAGACCAGAATTGAGAGGATACAAAGTATCATCTAAATCTGCAAAATAATATAAGTTATTATATAGCAGAATGCACAAATGTGGAATTTTTCTGTACAGTGTACTCATTACAAAGCTTACCAAATAGAAGACAATCATATTTTGGCCTTGCAGTCTGTTGTGTGAAGCTGTTATCATTCTCGATTTCCATCAGAAAACCAAATCCTTACACATTTAAACAGAAAACAACTGAATAGTAAGTTTCATGAACAATGGAAGTCACCATATGGACATTATTCTCAAACTATAATAAATATAAAAATTAAAAATATTAACACTTTCTGCAATGATTACAAGACAAGCCACATATAAAAAACATGAAGGAATTCCTATAAAATAAAAGTTATGGTTTTACTTTAAAGTCCCAACACTGTATTCATAAAATTAAAAGAGAAACATAATGACAGACATAAAAACATAAACACAGTTTATACAGGTGTAAATCCTGCATTTGGATGCTTTTCTATTACTAAATCAAAGAGAAAACACAGCATGCAAGTGATTTATATGCAGAAAAGATCACTTTCATTTACAAACTTTTCTGCTATCTATCTGAGATAGCTTCAGCAGATGATGGAAACTCTTTTGAAATGATTGAAATGAAAACTTTTGCAACAAACTGAACCAACCTTTTCTTTTTGCTAACTAGCTTTAACTTTATTCTCTCAAATTAGAGAGCTAACTAAAATTGTAATAAAATGCAAAACCTCAAACTCAATCTCTCTCACACTCTATTGTCTGCATTTTTCTTTTCAGACTTAGTAGAATTATATAAGCCTTCAGGTTCAGGAGAAAGTTGGTGAAGGTTCTCTCTCTGTTCATGTTTGCCTCAGATATAACTAACATGCATTGGTTGCACAGAAAACAATCACGTGGTCTATGTTCTTCCTATATACTTTAATATGAATATGCCACCTCACCATTTTCCTTCATGGCTCTTTCATTCCTTCCAATTTTCTTAAAACTTGAAATTGAGTTTCCCAATATATCACTGTGCAATAAATAAAAGTTACATTGAAAATCGTATTTTACTGACATGGGTTTTAACCTACTTCTTATAATTATTAAAGAAAATGGATTTTGTTTTATTTGTAATTTATAGCAGAAAATTCAATTTTTCGGTTTTCATATATTTTTTTATCCACATAATTAAGATGCAGGAAACTATAATCTCCTGAAATTTAGAGATTAATGAAATTTATACTATTTTTTGAATGTATGTACTATGTGTACATTAAATGTACGACTGAAAATATGACTTTTTTTTTTTACCGTAATTAACAAAATTAACAATTAAGTTCTTTAGTATAAACATTTAAGAGTTCCATAAACATTTAGTATAAATATTTTTATTATACAATTTTTTACAACTTTAATAATTTTAGTAATATTTTTTAATTAATTTCATTATAATTTATAAAAAAATTTAATTATATTTTTATCTTTCGTTATCATTAAAACTGGAGACAGACACATGCATTTTCCCAATATTTAAAATTAATTGAGAAATTATAGGATTGAAATATATTTTAAGTATTTTATTTAGGATTTTACTCTGCATTAAAATTATAATGTAATAGTATTAAAGTATTTAAGTTAAATTACCGTGTATTAAGTATTTAAGTATATTGACCTTAAATATTAATTTTCATTCAGCAACACTATTAATAAGTTGAAAGTATTTGCACTTAAATTTTTGTAAAGTTATGCTAACACAATATGTTTAGTAAAGTGATAAACAATTTCAAAAGAAAAAAATATTGAACTTGGGAAAGACAGATATATAGCTGTCCCAAATATACAAGTTTGATTCTTGTTAATGCTATTTATTAAAATATTTCTTTTTTATTTGAATAATAAATATTTTCTTTATTTTACACTAGTAAATAAATCATTATATTTTTTTAATAGTTTTTCTTTATTTTCTTCTAGGAAACGGGAAAACCATTTCCAGTTGTTCAGGGTCATGGACCAAGCAGATTACTCTGCACCTGAAATTGTGGCCCAGCATTTCTCAGGAAATGGGAAAGATTTAAATGTTATAGATATGCAATTAACTATGTTTTTTACTTTAAATTTAGTGTGAAGTTTGACTTTAATTTTTAAATTTATAAAAATTTACTTTTGAAACTTTAAAAATTTAATTTCTGAAATTTATTGTTTAGGGAGTAACGCTAATTTAGAAAATTTTAGTTGATACTAAGGTAATAGCCATGAGAAAGACAATGTTAATATAGATGATAGGTATTTGTCTGTTTCTTAATTTGGTATCTTTATGCTGTATATACAGTGTAATAATTGTCAAAACATATTTCACAATAGATTTATTATATTATTATTTATATTATTTATCTTTTATATAATTATTTTGTATTACTATTTTATAATAGGGTTAAATATGCTTCTAGTTCCTAAACTATCAAGCGAATTTGTTTTTAGTCTCTCTTTCAAATTAAGCTACATTTTGGTCCTTCTCTTTAAGGAAATTATAATTTTTTTCCTCCAAAACTAACAGCGTTAAAAAAATACTGAGCTGGCTGACGGTGGAGTGTCACATCATTTTTTTTTTCTGACATCAATCTTCCCAGATTTTCTCCCGTTCCACCACAACCCCATTCCCCCACCATGGATGTTCCCACCACCTCCTCAGCCACCGACGACCCTCCCCTCCCTTCCGCATCACAAATACCAACACAAGTTGAATTCATTAGCTACAGCTTAACAACAACTCATTCAACCCATTATTTGATTACCACTCCTATTTTTGAATTCATTTGAACAAAATGAAGTAATTGGCATTCAAGAAGGAAACAACAAAACACCTAACTGGGCAAACCCGGGTACGAACCCGAATCGCGCTCCTCGACCCGCATCTCATACGAATTGGGATCGATGGTGCAATGTCAGCGATTTCGGGATTGGGTCCTGCACCAACAATCGCAGAGCCAAGCTCTTCGAAAATGCCTCTGACGGCGACGGACTCGGGGTCCTCGTTGGGCTTCATCTTCTTCGACAAGGGCCTGTCGCGCTTCCGGATGTTGCCATCAGACAACTCCTGGTTCGACTCGATGGGGACCTTTCCGTATTTGGCGGTGACACAGACGAGGACGACATGGACTATCCGAATCGGTGGACTGGAATCGGCGAGGGAGGTTTCTCCCTGGGAGAGTTTGAGCCAGAGGTTGTGCACGTTTTTGGTGTCGGGCTTGACGCCCAACGAGGTGAAGGACTTGGAGGGGAGGCGGGGTTTGATCCAATCAGAGAGGGATTGGGGAGACGCGAAGTTGTGGGGGCTCGGGGGTAGGGTGTTGAGGGCAATGGGTGTGGTGGTATTTTTGGAAGGTGTTGCGGTGAGGAACATGGCGAGGAATTTGAGGAAGCAGAACGAGAAGGGGCAACAGGTGGAAGCGGTGTTGGGCTTGGAGGAGGAGACGAGGAAGGATACAGATAGAGCTGTGAGGAGGAGATCCGGAAGGGAGGGGAGGGTCGATGGTGGCTGAGGAAGCGGTGGCTGAGGAGGCGGTGGGTGGGTGGGGCGGCGTTGCGCTGATGAAGGTTTGGGTGGTTTTAGTTTTCTGATTTAGGTCTCTATGGTGGTGGGAGGAGATGAACAGATACGCGATTTGGGGGTTTTCTGGGTAGTGGAGATGGAGGTTTTACGTTGGCTATGGAGGTGAGCGTGGTGGAGGGTGGTTGCACATGGGGGTTTCATGGTTGATGGTGGCGCCAGAGATGTTTAAGGTGGCGCCGGAGGTGGCTATGGTAGAGTCGGAGGGAGAGGGAGGGAAAAGAGATGAGAAAGATTAATTGGTGTCAGAAAAAAAAACGTGTCACACCACCGTTAGCCACCTCAGCTTATTTTTAACGTCGTTAGTTTTGGAGGACAAAAAATTATGGTTTCCTTAAGGAGAATGATCAAAATGTAGCTTAGTTTGAAAGAGGGATTAAAAACAAATTCGCTTAATAGTTTAGGGATTAAAAACATATTTAACCCTTTATAATATTAGTATAATTAGTGTTACAGTGGCTATTTATACTGGATATTATCCATCATATATATATATATATATATATATATATATATATATATATATATATATATATAAAACATGTGACCCAATAACATAATTGTAAATAAGATAATATTTTTATATGGTTGTAGTTATAAAGATATAAAAAGTGAATGAGGTAAGTTTTTGTAATTAAGAATAAAATTTTTTATACTAGTTTTAGTTATAATCAATACGTAGTAATATTTTTGTAACAAATAAGAAAACTTTATATACTAGTTCTAATTATAAGTTGTGTATACGGTGATATTTTTGTAATAAATAAGAAAACATTCTATACCGATTCTAACTATAACTTGTATAGAAAATATTTTCTTATTTCTTTTTATTTGTAAAGAGAGGGTTTCCAAATCCTTAATCTTCATTCTCCTCTTTTCCTTTTCTTGTTCTCGCCTCCTTTTTTTATCATCTGGTAACACATCTCTTTCTTCTTTTTTCCTTAATGTGCGAGACCCCTATATGTATCCAAAACTATATGTTGTCGCGCCTTCGACTAGCAACTAGATTCGGCACCACGGTAGAACTCGTGTTCGAGACCGTCGTTGGTGTTTGCAAACGAAGAGCACATGACTTCCCCACGAAACAGAGTTACGTTACCCAATGCTATCGCTTACTTTGCCACCATCATATCGTGTGTCCAATCAAAACTCCGACTCACCAACTATTGTTTCTCTCTTTCTTCTATCTATTTTTTTTTTGCTAATATCTATGAGTGGATGTGGGTGCTGAAGATTGAATATGGAAGAATCTATGGTGAAGAGGATTAAATTTATACGTGTGGAAAAGGTTCATCTTCATTAGTATTTTCATCATCCTTGACTTCTTTCAAGCCTCCATTTTCACCTGTCGAGCTCCCATTCACGTTGGTCGAGCTCTTGTTTACATTGGTCGAGCTCCTATCTTCAACTGTCAGACTCTCTTTTCCAGGTTTTGTGCTTACACCTAACTTTTCCTTCATGTGATCCCAACTCCATTCATTCTATTCATTAAGGTGCACATCTCAATTTACCATAACTTTCTTAGTTATTGAGTTGTATAACTTATATGCTTTGGTCTTTTCGTCATACCCAATAAACACGTATTTCTTACTCTTGTCTCCAAGTTTAGTTCTCTATGTTGCTAGAATATGACCATAGGACACGCTGCCAAATACTTTAAGGTGCTTAACACATGGTTTCCTCCTGCTCCAAGCTTCTTGGGGTGTCCTCATTTCTAGCTTTGCATGTGAGCATCTATTTTTGACATAAACAACACATTTAACTGCTTCTACCTAGAATTTCTCTGGCATGTTCTTACTTCTGAGGATGGTTCAGACCATGTTGAGAATGGTTCGATTCTTCCTTTCTACTACACCGTTTTGTTGCGGTGAGTATGTAGTTGTTAAGAAACACTTTATTCTGTGTACCTCACAATATTCCATGAATTCTCCTAATATGAACTCACCTCCTTTATCAGATCAAACAACTTTTATTGGCTTCCTAGTCTACTTCTCAACCATCGTCCTGAACTTTTTAAACACCACGAACACCTTGGATTTTTCTCGTAAGAAATATATCTTCGTCTTCCGTGAAAAGTCATCCACGAACGAGATAAAATATTTCTTGCCACTAAAAGACTCAGAGATGAATGGTTCACATAGGTCGGTGTGAATTAAATCGAGTTGTGTCTTTGCTTGGTACTAAACAGTCTTCAAAAATTCTGTTCTTGGATGCTTTTTGAGTATACAGTCTTCACAAAACTTCTTTTTAAACTCTATATTTGGTAGTCCATGCACAACTACTTCTTTAACAGCCTGATCAATCCTCCAAAATTTAAGTGCCCAAAGTGAAAATGACACATCACAACTTCTTCTCTCACATCCATCTTCAAACATTTCTCCTATACTATATTTAGCTCCATCTTGTACATTTTGTTTTTTTTTTTTCATTTCAACTCGGGCTATCAAGCGATCGAATTTATCCTTCAAGTACATTACTCAGTCCTTCATCAGAACTGAGTTTCCCTTTTCCATTAATTATCCTATGCTTAGAATATTACTCTTAAGATCGGGTACATAGTACACGTCTCACATTTCACCGAATCGACCATCCTTTTGAAGATATCGAATTTTACATTTCCCCTTTACGGCTACCATTGAATTATCTCCAAAAGAAACATGTTCGACATCCACTTTAATGAGCTCTCTAAACATGCTTTCATCATCGCACATGTGATTACTAGCCTCGGTATCCAGATACCAAACCAAGTTGTTTGAACAGCTCGACTTTAACTTGACATCTGCTATTTTGTTTATATTCACCTCGACTTCCATACTCCTAAATATCAAGTAACTCGGAATGAGTTCCGTACTCCAACTTGGCAGCCCGATCTTACAACTCGATAGTTCAATTTTTGGGGTTCTTGACATCATTAGAATCCCAATCTCTTTATTAGCGTCCTTAGTAAGGAAATTTGTTTCCTTTTTCTTTTCAACTCAACATTATTTTGCTATGTGGCTAACCTTACCACAATTATAACACTTGGCCGACCTATAGTCACTGGCATAATGACCATTTTACTAAATTTATAGCATTCTACTCTAGAATTAATAGATTGACCTCTTTGACCTCTCGCTTTTCCACTACCTCTCCAGTTTTGTTGCCCCATTTGTTCATCTTTGTCTTCATGATCACCTTGGCCACGACCTCCTTGTCCACGACCTCTTGCTCTAGGAACACCTTGACCTCGAGTGTTCCGAGCACTTCCTTCAGGTCAAGTTTTACCTAAAGTACCTTATAAAGTGGCTCAAACAACGTTCTCCTTCGCTGCTCATATGAATCTAAAGACCCAACAAACCCTTAAACCAAGAGCATGGTCAAGTCCTTAGACTCCTCAATTGAACACACAATATTCTCAAAGTCCTTAGTCCGTGACCTTAGGATCTTCTCCACAATACAGCTAGCAGGCAACTCCTCTTCATTTCTTCCAAGTTGATTTGATATAGCCTCTAGTCGAGATATATACTCGACCGTTTGTTCTCTACTCTTCATTCTCGGACTCTCAAACTTACGTATGAGAGTTTGAAGTCTAACTTGCTTTACACAGTTATTGCCTTTGTAAACTTTCTAAAAAAACCATCACGCTTGTTTTGAAGATTTAACATTCACTATCTTCTCAAAGCCAGACTCATCAACAACTCGATATAGTATGTACAGAGCTGATTGATCGTTCACTCATGATTTTCTTAATGCGACAAGTGGGGCCACTGTCTGCCATACATCTACCATGGGCTCTTCATAGTCATTCGCTACAACATCCCAAACGTCTTGGGATTCAAGAAGGATTCTCATTTGCACACTCCAATTGTCAAAGTTGACTTTCTTTGTCAACCGAAACAGAGACATACTGTATGCTAGGCTGGCCATCTCTCTCCCACTATCTCTTTCTGACTTAGACACTGAGTCATCTCAGATGCCAATGTATTAGAAAATGACACTCACTTAGATATTTTTGAATATACTTCTAGTGTGTTTTCATCTCTCATAAACCTTACAATTTATAGGATACTAACATTAGGTCTTTCATCTACTTACTATAATGCTCCTAATTATTAAAATAATATACCATAATAATGGTAAAACATAACAAAGTAACTTATTCTTCCTCTCCCAATACAATAAACATTATAACTCTTAATAATTATTTATTTGATAACTCTTAAATGTAAGTTTATTCCTACGAAAAACATTTTGAAAAGAAAAGTTTCAAACACCTCAAATAAAACCAAGGAAGCACAATGCGAAGAGCGAGAAACAGAGTAAAACAAAGATGAATTTCTTAACTGAAAGAAACACAAGGAAAGTTTGAGAAAAAATAAATTACAATCAAGGACACACGGATTAATTCCATAACTTAAGGGATCCTGCTCTTCTCAAAAGAAGATAATGACTTACCAAAATTCACTTTTCCTTTTTCTTTATAAATCTAGTGAGGGAATTTTTCTTTGTCGCAGGCTCCTTTTGTATGTCATTTGATTCACCACATATCAGATAGACAATTGTTCTTTTGACTAGAACTCCATGACCAAATATCACAAAAATATCCACCTTGTCTCCTGATCCTAAATTTGATATTATACCTTGCCAATCTATATCATTAAAGATAATTACCATCCCATGGTTGTGCATATGTAATGCGCACTTTGTGTAATTAACAATTAAGACGCTTCTAAAACATTCAGTTGTCAGAATTTCAGGATTTGATAAATAAACAACACATAAAGCCATTCCCTTCAATACACGGTTCTGAGGCACAGTGAAAGAAACAGAATGTCCTTCACCTCTATGCGCCAACCAATAAGGATCATTGTCACTTGGAAGAGAAATATCACATGACTCACTGCTTGCAAATACCTGTATCGTGAGATAAATAAGGGCATGTTTAGTTAAAAAATGATTAAACAATAATGAAGCTAGTATATCAAGAAAGTGGAAATCATTTTGCTAGTACTTAGTGTAAGCATAATCACTTGGTTAGTTGGTTATTAAAATCAGATACTTTTAGAAGGTAATGAACAAAGGGAAGCTAGAGAAGAACCTCAGAAATTCTATCACTGACAGCATTGAAGAAATCTTTGCATCTACCAACACCAATCAAAGAAGACTTGAAGTGCTGCTTTGAAGTTCCTGATTCTGTAATATTTGCTCCATATTCAATCAGAATAGTTTCTACTTGCTTAGATAGTTGAAATTCGGTATCACATTGCACCAAAACACTTCGAAGATTTGCAAGACTGCTAAGAAATGGCACAAAATCATCCCAACTATTATCTTCCATATCCATGCAAAACGAATGTTTATGAGACAGCTTATTCATTGTTGATGACATCCAAGACCGAATGATAGAAGGAAAGAGATTATGTGACAATCCCTCAAGTCCACATAAAGATATATATCCAATGCTTTTTGAACTTACCATTGAAAAAGGCAATTGTTTCACAACTGTATTTTCAGCAATTAGAGTTACCAAGGATTCCATTTGCATTATATCTTTTTTCAATAGGTCAATTTTCGAACAACCAGAAAGAATGAGAGTTTGCAAAGTTGTCAACTCATATATCTCTTTTGGGAGATTGCTTAGCCTTGTACAGTCCTTTAAATTTAGCAGTGTAAGATAGCAAAGACATCCAATAGATTGGTGTACTTCGTTCAAACGTGGACAATCTTTGAGAATGAGTTGTTCAAGACGTGGTAGTCCGATAAAGTCAGGGGTTTTTGTCAAGTACTTGGAGTGACTAAGATTAAGAACTTTTAGCCAAAGCAAAACCTTCAAGAACATAGTTTTTGGATAAAATGTTAGAAAAGAAAATGATAAAATAAAATAGTTATAACTGGAATCAAATACTATTTTTATGTTAAGCTGGGTTTCAAAAGAATATGGCACGTAAGAAAAAAAACCTGGGGTTGTTTCCAGACGAATCGAAGAAGACTGTGTTTTAAATCAATTGCTATTGCATCATGGAGATAAAAATTGTTACGTAGGTATTCTGAAGGAAATCCTCGCAAACTGATCCATCTCAATTTCTTAGAAACGTACCCAGAATCTCCGGTGAGTTTCAACATTCTTGATGTGTTTGTTTCCTTTAAAGGAGAAGGTTTGAAGCCATCTGTACTGGTTAAAAACAGTTTCTCAGGCAATCCTTGAATGACTTTTGTCCTCTGCGATGAAAATAGCTAAGAAAAACAAATATATTGCACATGAGAAAACATTCACTTCCAAAAAGAAGTTTCAAAACCATAGATCGAGATTGTTCTTACTGTATTCTCTGACAGTGCATATTCTGCATCACTATCATACCACATTCGACTGTTCTTCCCAGGTTCCTCTTTTGAATTTTCACGAATAATTCCTCTTCCCATATCTCGTAGCAAAGGATGCATTCCAAATTTGTTGTTCTTTTTAACTTTTATGAGGTTACGCTCTATCAGAACTCTTATTCCACTATCAGGGTCAACTCCACAGCCATTCAGCATCTTCTTAACATAGGCTCTGCCTTTACCAACAAAGAAACAACATATATCAAGGAATAAATCTTTTTCGATTTTATTCCGTAAACCGTCGAAGCTTATTTTCAATATCAGTGGAACAACATACATCAAAGAATAAATCTTATTGTCTAATCTTAACAATACTCTGTTCCATTCTTCTTTCGTCCTTTCAAATAAACAAGCTCCAATGAGTTCAAGCGCAAGAGGTAGTCCTCCACAATAAGTAACTACTGTTTTTGCAAGGTCGCTGTATTCTTCTTTTGGTTTTGCTTCTCGAAATGCATGCCAACTAAAAAGCTCAAGGGACTCATTTGCATTCATTAGATTCATCCGAAAAATAGAATCAACTTGGTGCTTCCTCAGTAGCTCTATATCTTTTGTTGTGATGATAATTACAGTTCCTTTACCGAACCATGCACAACATTTCCTAAGGTCGAATAATGGATAGTACTCATTGATCATATCGTCGAGTACAATTAGCATCCTTTTCCCATGAAGTCTTTCCTGAATCATACTTGTTCCCATCTCAACGCTATGAATCTCCACTCTTGATTTTAGGACATCTGAAAGAAGTTGTGCTTGTAAATGAATACACCCTCTTGTTCGATTGACTTCTGAAACATCTTCAATGAAACTTTTCTCCATGAATGTACCATGAATTTGATTGTAGATGGCTTTGGCAAGGGTCGTTTTACCCGATCCTTCCATTCCACATATCCCTATCCTACACACTTCCATTGATTTATTTTTTATAGTTCGAATCACATCTTCCACTTGGGATTGCAATCCAACTGGAAATTTAGTAACAGACAAGACTGGTAAATTAAGAACGCTCTTAACAATTGTGTCCACTAGTTCTGCATCACTCCTTCAAGTTCAATAGCAATTATAGAAGAAGTCATTTATCAGCAAAGTTAAATCACAAGCTTAAATCCACTAGTTCTGCATACCTGTGATTGCTCTCATCCCATCCAAAGAAATTCGCAGCTTTGGTGAGTGCGTGGCTCCACCTGGACACGCCATCCTCCAGTTGTTGTTCAGAAAATGTTTGGTGTGCAGTTGCTTTAAAGGCTTCTCCAAAATCACCCTTCTGAAGACGTACATCAGATGGCTCAATTTCGTAATATACGGGCAGAACATGTCGGGAATAAGTTTGGTGCCATTCAATTATTTGTTGAAGCTGATGAAGACACCAAGCAGATTGAGAATAAGTTTTGGTGAAAACAACAATTGCTACCCGACACAGATGAAGAATAGGTTGTTGGATGTGCAATGGCTGCAATGCATTCTCGTGGTGAAGGAAAGTGGTGAGCCCATTAGCAGAGAGGGCAGAATCGAGATGAGAAACAAATTTCTTGCGAATGTCTTCTATTTCAGTGAAGTTGATGAGCACATCGTACTTCCGTTGCAGTTTGGATGATGAAGACGCCAATTCCATGGAAGGAATTGAAGAACTCACGAATTTTAGAAGAGAAAGCAATAATGCAACACAGTCAGATACATGATCTTTACATACCCATCACAGAACCCTTTTTACTTTAGCCATTAGTTGTGGATTTTTTCAGATTACAATCTGTATTTTTTAAATTACCTATAACTTTCCTTTTGCTTTTAGAACCATCTCTCTTTTTATATCATGTTCATCATGAAAGCATAAGCAATGCATCTGTTTCACATTACACATATATCTCTGAGACACGTAATTATAATAATGAACGAAGTTGAAAGTAAAAATACAATTTAGAAGAACATGGAACACCTCAATTTAATTTTAATCAATTTATAACGTTATTTCAATATCATTTTGTTGTAATTATTAAACAAACATTCTTTTCTTTTCTTTTTTTTCATTTATATTGACATTGAATTCTGGTTCGGTGTAGCATATCTAAACTCGTGAAAATTGTTGAGTTTCTGCTGAAATTGTTCAAGTGATGGACAATGATAACATTAAAATAATATGGTTAGATTTAAAATAAAAAATTGCCATATTTAGATAAATTAAAGAAAAAGTGATATATTTGTAAAAGCACTCACATGAAAGTAAAATTACATTGAATAAAAGCAGAAAACTATGATGAGGACCTATAAATATTAGTATCCTTAATTTCCTCCCACCTTTAAACCTTTCTTTCTTTCTTTCTGTCTCCTTCTATCTTACTTTTTTTTTTTTGCTTTTAAGTTTGGTTCTGACTCTGACAAGACATAAAAAAATCTTGTTTTGAAATTGGGATATTATCTGATAATGAAGACCCGTTTTGGTCGCTTAAGCAAGTCCATGATTCCTTTAAACGGCACTTATTTGTATAATTACACTTCTACTAGCATAGCATATATATATAGTCTAACGAGAGCAACAAGAATCAGATAACTTAATCATAATAATAGTTTGAGTTATAACTTATTAATTTGAATTTTTATAACTTTAAAATACAAAATATATGTTTGAATTACTGTCATTATTTATAGATTTACTGGTAGAATGAAAGAAAATAACACAATTATTTTCGATATTTGACACCAATTTCAAAACTGAAAAAAAAGCTTTTAATCTCAGTTATCAACTGATTCGATTTAAAAAAAATTCGAAACAGTAAATCAATACACATATATATATATATATATATATATATATATATATATATTCTACAAGAATATGAAAATTCTCTAAAACTACTAACGTTATTTATTAAAAATTTTAAATTATATTATATTTATAGTAAATTTAAAATTGATGGAAAAATAAAATATCTAATTTATATCTTTTTTCTTTTATTTGTTAATGGAATAAACCCCGCTAAAATAGCTCTCACAATACAATGATAAAGAGAATGTAAGAAGAACTTGAAGAAAAAGCATAAAAGGACCTCAAAGTTTTGTAAAACAAGCTAAAAAAAGAAGCCCACTCAAGCCCATGATACATGAAGCCTCGTTTGAACTTGCTTAATTTGTAGCTAATTGGACTAAGAGAAGTCCATTCAAGTCCATGATACATGAAGCCTCATTTGAACTTGCGGATTAGTCACTCGTCTAGTGCAAGTCTACGCCTAGTGGCCTGCGAGAAACTTTTCCATTCAACATGTTTTCTTTCTTTGTACACGTAGCTAGCACAATGAAAATGTGATGTATTACAACTGAGTATTAGCACCACTTCTCGTTACACTAGTCAAACCTGGTAACATCTATTACGATAACTAGAATTGAGTATTAGACACCACTCCTGAAAATCCTACCCAATCCTAGTAACACATGTTACGTTGACTACTTCAAGTATTCTAAACCACTTATGGTTCCCCTAGTCAATCTTGATAACACTTGTTACGCTGACTAGTCTAAGTTTACCCACTCTTGGTTTCTCTTAGTTAATTTGGTAACACCTGTAATGCTGACTAATATGAGTTTACCCACACCTGGTTTCCCTTAGACAATTGTCTAGTAGGCGTTTAACTCAACTAAGCTAACCATAAAGTGTTTGAATTCTCTTTAGAATGTACAATCAATTAGATTGTTTACAAGTCTTAGATGATAACTCTCACAAAGAGGATGTGTTTACAATAACACTTAATTTAATAGACCTTGTAGGATTTTCTCTCTTCTTAAAAATGTAAGCTAATGACTCTATAAAGCTTGAGAGTGTATTCTCAAAGTTTTTGTTCTTGCACAAAAGTGAGTTTCGCTTTTCAGATGATCTTTTCGTTATTCATGTGTTTATCCTTCTTGATCTTCTTTTCAAGGGATCTTCTATTTATAGGCTTCATGGGAAAAGATCCTTTAGACAATTTTGTCTTCAATTTTCATATCTTTGTAGCCTTTTCGTAGATAGGCATAACTTGTTGTAGTACTTCAACCAAAGTAGGTTCTACGAAATCTTCAACACAACTTTTGAAGTAGAGAACATTCTATGAATGTCTTCTTTACTTCTAGCATCCATTTCATACTTGTTCGTGATGGAGCAAGTGGATATAATAGGCATCTGCACAGAGTATAATAGAGATATATGCTGGCAGATATATCATTTTTCTTATTACTTTTGTTGTTTGAAACGTGCAATTAATGTTTTGAATTGCGTGTTCAAAACAATTGGGTGTTTGTCATTTTTTCTATACATGTAGATCATTTAAGTACTTTTGAAAATATACCAAGTATTGATTCATAAAGATTTCATCGTTGAATGAAAACATCGTTTAATATAATCATTTAAACTTTTAAAGGCGTTTACTAACAACTCATCATTTAGGGATATTTGTTTAGTACAAGAGTGCGTTTAGGAAAATGTTGTTCAACACATTTATTTTTGAAGCATTGTGTTAGGATACTTATCCTATTTTATCATCATTATAGTGTGTCAAGGGTTACCCTATTTATCATGATTATATTGTGTCTAGGATTACCCTATTTATCATGATTATATTGTGTCTAGGATTACCCTATTTATCATGTACTTGTGTATCAATTTATTCTTATAAATAGAAGATTGTGAGAGGGATCAATCAAGCCCTCAAGAATTATTTTACAGTTTCAATCTTAAGTTGGTATCGACCGCTCTGGTTTTTGTCTCGTAATATATATCTGTCCGGCGCCACAGTTCTTCGTCGCCCGCCACTGTCCGCCGCTGCCCGCCGCCGGCCACCGTCAACCGTCGGCCACCGTCGTCCGTCGCCGGCCACCGTCATCCATCACTGTCACAGTTTCCTTCGTCTAAACCCGTAGGGTTTTCTTGTTCCTCGCTAGTACTATTCGTCTTCTTCAGAAATGGCGTCTGGCAGTACTCTTTCCTTCTCTAGAAGTCCATCAATTACCTTCGAGAAGCTAAATGGAAAAAATTATCTATCATGGTCTGCTGCCGTTGAAATGTGGTTCCTTGGCCAAGGGCATTATGACCACCTTGAGCGAGATGGAAGCCATGTGCCTACTGAAAAAGATGATCAATGGAAACATGCAGATTTCCAGTTGTGTGCCCTGTCATGGCAATCAGTAGAACCCAAACTTCTTGTATCTTTGAGGGCTTTCAAAACTTGTCACTCCTTTTGGAAGAAATCCCAAAGCATTTATGCCAACGATATTCAACGTCTCTATGACACTACGAACAAGCTTGCATCTCTTAAAATGGTAGACCATGATATGGTGTCTTTCATGGCTGAAGCCCAATCTGCTGTCGAAGAACTTAAGATGTTTTTGGAAGTAGATCCATTAGAGGATATGAAAAAGAAACTAGACAAATTTTACATGGTGTTGATCCTTCGTGCCCTACATCCCGATTTTGATCATCTCAGAGATCAACTTCTAACTAGTCATGAGGTCCCCTCTATGGAAACATTGACCACTCGCCTTCTGCGTGTCCCGGTATCTCAAACTCAAGAAGCGCATGAACTAGTGGAACCATCTGTCATGGTTGCCACACGAGGAAGAGGAGGACGTGGCACTAGAGGAGGAGGCCGAGGAGGTCGGGGACGTACTCAATGCACATATTGCAAAAGGATGGGTCATACTCAAGAGAATTGCTACTCCTTACATGGTTTCCCTTCCAAAACCGCCAATATTTCGAAGATTGAAACTTCCACTTCGAAAACTGAAACCTCCACTTCTATGTTTTCTGAGGATGAATATCAAGAGTATTTAAGGTTAAAGTCTAACAGCTTGGCACAACCATCTCAATCTCCCAATACATCAACAGCCTGCGTTTCTCAATCTATGGAATGTCAAAATTCATGGGTAATTGACTCAGGTGCTTCTGATCACATTTATGGTAATACCTCTTTGTTCTCATCTATTTCCTTTCGAAAAAAACCTCATTTCATAAACCTTGCAAATGGATCTAAAACTTCTTCCAAAGGAGTCGGTCATGTTTCTTTGTCTCCCTCCCTCAATCTCAATTCAGTCCTTTTTGTCCCTAATTGTCCTTTTAATTTAATTTCCTTAAGCCAGTTGACTAAAATGTTAAATTGTTCAATAACCTTTGATCATAAATCTTTTGTTATACAGGAGCGTGGTTCGGGGAGACAGATTGGAGAAGGATATGAAGATGGCGGATTATACCATTTTGGATCTCGTCCAAGGGTGTCTTGTGTTGCTGCTCCTAATCCTAAAGTGCTACATGATCGACTTGGCCATCCTCATTTGTCCAAATTAAAAAAGATGTGTCCTGAACTTAGTGGTCTCCAAACCTTAGAATGTGAGTCATGTCAATTAGGAAAACATGTTAGATCTTTCTTTCCTAAAAGGTCTCAATCAATATGTAATTCTAGTTTTTCCATCATCCATTCTGATATATGGGGACCTAGTCGTATCTCCTCCTTTGGTTTTAGATATTTTGTTACCTTTATTGATGAATATTCAAGATGTACTTGGGTTTATCTTATGAAAAATCGTTCTGAATTGTTAGCTATCTTTACATCATTTTTGAATGAAATCAAGAATCAATTTGGTCAAGTAATCAAAATATTAAGAAGTGATAATACAAAAGAGTATTTCTCATCCTCCTTTTCTGCCATCTTGAGTTCCCATCGTATCTTACATCAGTCTACTTGTCCTCATCCACCACAACAAAATGGTATAGCAGAACGAAAAAATAGGCACTTGGTTGAAACTACTCGTACCCTTTTACTTGGTGCCCATATTCCTGTCCATCACTAGGGGGATGCCATCTTAACTGCATGTTATCTTATTAATAGGGTGCCCTCCTCCTCTCTTGATAATAAAGTCCATTTCTCCATTTTGTTTCCTAATGATCCTCTCTTTCATACATCTCCCCGAGTGTTTGGTTATGTATGTTTTGTTCATGACATGTCTCCATGTCTAGACAAACTCTCCGCTTGCGCTCTCAAATGTGTCTTTTTAGGCTATTCTCGACTTCAAAAAGGATATCGGTGTTACTCTCCTGAAACTAAGAAGTATTACATGTCTGCCAATGTCACATTCTTTGAACAGACTCCTTACTTCTCTCCATCTGTTCAGGATGTTTCTATCCTCCAACAGGTCCTTCCTATTCCAATGGTTGAGTCAAATAGCTCCACTGTCTCTGTCATTCCAAGTCTTGATCACAATCCTTCTACACATGTTTCTCCACATACTGAGATCATCCCACACAGGGCCCCAATGGATAATCCACCTCCCCAAGACAATGATGAATCTCCTACTTCAGATTCTTCTCCCTCGTCACCTCCTCCCACGCCTCCTGGTGCAAATGATTCAGCATGGCCTATTGCCCTCAGAAAAGGTACTCGTTCCACTCGGAACCCTCATCCCATTTATAATTTTCTAAGCTATCATCGATTGTCGCCCTCCTACTTTTCTCTTTTATCCTCAGTGTCCTCTGTTGTTATACCCAAGAATATGAAAGAAGCACTTGATAATCCTGGATGGCGACAAGCTATGATTGCAGAAATGCAGGCTCTTGACCACATTAATACTTGGGAGCTGGTGCCCCTTCCCCCAGGAAAAAAGGCGATTGGTTGTCGATGGGTGTATGCAGTTAAAGTTGGCCCTGATGGTGAAATTGATCGGCTCAAAGCTCGGCTTGTTGCAAAAGGTTACACTCAGGTTTATGGTCTTGATTATTGTGATACTTTCTCTCCTGTAGCCAAGATGACTACTATTCGTCTCTTCTTTGCCATGGCAGCCATTCGTCATTGGCCACTTCATCAATTGGATATCAAAAATGCCTTCCTACATGGTGATCTTGAAGAAGAAGTTTATATGGAGCAACCTCCTGGGTTTGTTGCTTAGGGGGAATCTGGTATGGTATGCAAATTGCATCGATCTCTATATGGCCTCAAGCAATCCCCACATGCTTGGTTTGGAAAGTTTAGCTCCATTGTTCAAAAATTTGGGCTAAAACGCAGTGAAGCAGACCATTCAGTTTTTTATTGTCATTCTTCTCTCGGGAAATGTGTTTACTTAATAGTATATGTTGATGATATTGTCATTACAGGAAATGATGTTGTTGGAATATCTCAACTAAAAGAGTACTTGTGTAGACATTTTCAAACCAAGGATCTTGGAAGTCTCAAATACTTCTTAGGCATTGAAGTAGCGCAATCAAAAGATGGAGTTGTAATATCCCAAAGGAAGTATGCTCTTGATATATTACAAGAAACAGACATGATTGATTGTAGACCGGTAGACAGTCCCATGGACCCAAACTAGAAATTAAGGACAAAAGAAGGTGAATTATTCTCCGATCCAGAGAGGTATAGGAGGCCAGTTGGCAAACTGATTTATCTCACTATTACAAGGCCAGATCTATCCTTTGTAGTTGGAGTGGTTAGTCAGTTCATGCAGGCTCCATGTGTTGACCATTGGAATGCTCTCATTCGCATTCTAAGGTATGTAAAGAAGGCTCCCGGACAAGGATTGTTATATGAAGATAAAGGAAGCATTCATGTCTCTAGGTATTGTGATGCAGATTGGGCAGGTTCACCTATTGATAGACGGTTTACAACAGGATATTGTGTTTTTCTGGGAGGAAACATTATTTCATGGAAAAGTAAGAAACAAAATGTAGTAGCTCGATCAACCGTGGAAGCCGAGTATAGGGCAATGGCATCACTAACATGTGATCTTATATGGGTGAAACAATTCCTTCAAGAGGTTAAATTTTGTGACATTCATACTTTGAAGATGTATTGCGACAATCAAGATGCTCTCCACATTGCATCAAATCCAGTGTTTCACGAGAGGACTAAACATATAGAAATTGATTGTCATTTTGTTCGTGAAAAGTTGTTGACCAAAGAAATATGTATTGAGTTTATTGGGTCAAACGATCAACTCGTAGATGTATTGACCAAGTCATTAAGGGGTCCTCGGATTGAGTTTATTTGTTCCAAGCTTGGTACATACAATTTGTATGCTCCAGCTTGAGGGGGAGTGTTAGGATATTTATCATATTTTATTATCATTATAGTGTGTTAAGGGTTACCCTATTTATCATGATTATATTGTGTCTAGGATTACCCTATTTATCATGTACTTGTGTATCAATTTATTCTTATAAATAGAAGATTGTGAGAGGAATCAATCAAGCCATCAAGAATTATTTTACAGTTTCAATCTTAAGTCATTGTTTATAACTTTAATACGTTTACCAAAAACATCATGTAGTGCATTATTTCATTGTTTAGTAAGGTATAGTAAGAGTGTGTTTATCAAAAATATCATGTAGCATATTGATACGTTTACTAAAATATCGTTTAATGTAGTGACCCTTTTATAATAAATCATCGTTTAGTAATAGTACATCTACTCTCAATAGGATCGTTTAGTCCTAGCGCTTTATTGAAACTTTTCTTTATTTATTTAGATATCATAACGCTTTTTTTATAAGAGGTCTTTCATTCAATGATATTATTTTCACAAGGCTAATACTTTGTCAAAAATTTATTTCTTTATCGTTGTTTGCTAGACTTTAAAACATGAAGATGTTAAACAGTCTTGTTTTATAAGCGATCTTGTCTTAACATGATGTCATTATGTGCAAGACTTTTCTTTCCACCCTAAAGGAGGCACCTCTAGAGTGGTGGACAGGGCTCCCATCGTACTCCATAGACTACTTCGATACCTTAACCCAAGCTTTCACCGCACAGTTTGCAACCAGCTACCGGTATGACCTCACCTCGTTCACCTCCTAAACATCCGACAGAAAGATGACGAATCCCTTCAAGCCTTTAATGACCGGTTCAGCAAGGTGGCTCTAAAGGTGAAAAACATTAATCCTAAGTCATGCTTACCTACATGATCACAACCTTGAAGTTGGGGCGTTTCGTTAACGACTTATGCATGACCCCCCAACTAGCTTTCAAGAGATAAGGCGTAGGGCGACAAAGTATATGCATTTTGAGGTGGTGGAGCAGTAATGAAATAAGGTGAAGATGATGGGTATCCAAGCTACCATGCAACCTGTCAGGAAGAAAGGGAATTACTAGGAAGCACAGGCCAACCAAGTTCTCATGGTATACCCTGCTCAACACCCCGAGGTCCTAGGTTTTAGAGGAAGCACTACAAACAAACCTTATCTCCCCACTTAGAAAATCTCATAATTCTCCTAACGTAGAGATGACCAAATATTACAAGTTCCATCACAACCATAGTCATACCATTGATGAGTGCACCACACTCTAGGATAAAGTAGAAGATCTTATCCGCATTGGTCACCTTAGGCATTTTGTGTGCTCCCATTCTAGGTATTGGAGGTAGGATGATTGGAGGGACGATAGTAGAGAGGTATGATAACAAATTTTCTTTGCAAAATTCTTTTACAAAATTAAGCATTCTGACTATCAAACGCTGACATCTTACTTGAACTATATACTAAGAACGAACACTCTTTGTATTCCTTCTAGACATGAAAAGACTTTGCAAAACCAAGATTTTTGACTATCAGATGTGTACACCTTACTTCAACTATAGATTAGACATTGGCACTCTTTACATGCCTTCAAGACATGAAAGGATTGGGGGCTTGGTGTATTGTATGTGGTCAAAGACCCCATGGTCTTTTCAACTACATCCTTTGGGTTACTTAAGACAATGACATAATACCATTTACTAGGTACCTAGTTCCAGATAGTTTATAGCCAATAAGGTGACTATTGAATGCAACATGAATGGATCGCTTAGCCGAACACCGAATACCGATAATTATGCTTTCTACACTAAAGATTGCATCTACTTTGATGACAACATCGCTCATTAAACCAGGGTACTACCTACTGGTCTTTCCTCATGCCTGCCGAGGACATTCTCTTATTGGATAACTTAGCCAAATACTATTATAGTTTCTTCTAGGTAAGTTGGTTATTGGGCCTCTGGCCAATGGGTCCATAACTGTGACCTATTCGAGTGGGGGCCCATGGTCAACAAGGTAAACCTATAAATAGTATTTTAATTGTAGTTTGACATCATTTTTCAATTAATTCATATTTGATAAGAATCTATGACCAATACAAACTTGAGCATCAGAGGATTTTCTACAAGCACCCCACAATTCAGTAGTAGGCAAAAGAGGCTCGGAGAATGAGTATCGGGTTGTAAAGAGTTTGTGGGAGTGGAAGGCGACTTCGCAGGATAAATTCAGTTTCACAAGAATAATAACTAGTACATATTATAATTTTTGAAGAGTTATTTGCTAAAACTAATTTTCTTATTTGCGTCCAAAGCTTATTTCTTAATTGTGACTATAACTTATTTCTTAAATATGACGAGAGCTCATTTGGTTGCCTATTTTGCAGTATTTGCACAACTAGACTGACAACAAGTGGTGTTATCCACTATAGATCTTGTTTTCCTTTCCAGCTTGTCATTTTATTATTTTGTAAGTTTTTTATTTCCATTTATAATGTCTTAAGACTTTTTCCTACTACATTCTCTCTAGATAGAGATGGCGTAAACCTGAATTTTTGTAACATATCTATTTATTAGTGATACGCGCTTTTTTTGAAGATAAATATATTCTATTTAAATGGAGAAAAAAAATCATGTTTTATCAGTCGCACATCCAAAGTCATTTTTTAACACTTTTAGGTAACTCCAATCGATATTAAAAATATTTTATTATTTACAAAATTGTCATCATATCATTTTTTATACCTGTTATTTTAGAAGCGGTATAAATTTGAGCTATAAAATGTGTTTTCTTTTTCTCTAGTGTAAGCACATTCAAGAAGAGTTGGAGTCATTTATGCAAGGTGAAATAAAGTTCTTCCTTTTAGGCCATCATGGAGCACCTTTAGTAGATTATGAATATTTAAGGCTTGTATTAAGAACCAAGTAGTGTAGGATTTCCTTTCAAGCCTTCGCATTAAGAGCCAAGTAGTATAAGGTTTTTGGTCATCCAATTTGTGTCTAGTTTAAATTAATCTTGGGTGATTATGTTTTTATCCTAACATGTTGGACAAGGCATGGAGGAGGGGGTCCTGCATTAGAAGAAATGACCATGTGTTATAATTATAATGGGGAAGCTTTTGCAAGAGTAGTGTCCATATGGCACTCTAGAAGTGAATAACTTTTCTAAAAGTTAGTGATTATATGTCCTCTTCTCCTTCACCAAGATGAAATTATTTTCTTAAAGTTTGCAATGAGGTAACATTTTTAGGGTTATGTGTCTACACATTTTGGAGACATCTCTCCTATAAATAGAGGTGTCTCTCCTTTGTAAAGGTCCTTTGAGATTAGTAATGAAATGTTGTCAAAATTTTGAGTCATTCAAAGTTGTCTCTAAAGCCAAGGATAGAGTATCTCATGTGGTATCTTCTAGCCACCCTTCTCTAGGATTGACTCAACCTCTCAAGAAAACCATCACTAATCTTCATCCCACCACAACCATCAAGGCATATCTTCTCATCCATCACTAACTTCCGCACCATTCTCCACTGTAGATTGCTGTTTTGCTTTGGTCCAATCTAACTTGAAGACGAGACTATTAATTCTCAAATAAATTATTGCACCTATATTCTCTCTTAGACAATTTTTTTTTGGTTGGACAAACCATCTAAGCACATAAGTTACTATTTTAAAAAATAAGATTTTTTTTTTGCTTTTCCTAGTTGATCCCATGTATTAATCTCGTATTCTTTTTTCTATGTATTTTTAATATTAGTAATCTTAAGATTTTTTTGAAGTTAATTTTTCATGTTGTTAGGAATTTAAGTATAAATTAAAAAAATTATGTTAAATGTAGTGCACAAAATTTAAACCTTAAGGTTTTATGATAGAATGAGTGTCTAAGTCATTTATTTATATCAACAACTTATATCTTAGATCTTAGAAGTGATCAATCTCCCAACATATATCACAAAACCGTTTTCTTTTTGTCAAGCTATAATAATACCGGCATAAGTACATAGTTCGTACAGTTGCTTCAATCATTTTATGGTATTCATTGGTCATTCATACAAAGAGGGACACGCTTCTCATCTCATTGTCCAACCAAGATAATATCTAAATTAATTATACAACAAAAGAAATATTCTGGAATAAGGAATTGGCATCATTATTGAGTACAATATTATCTCCAGATGCAGCTAAAGACACCAAACAACAGCAAAACAAAATATTACACGCTTTTTTATTAATCAAAGTTCTAGATTCGAACCTTAGCCAAAACACATAGAGGATTCTTCTTGTGTTGAGTAATTCCTGGCAACACTTCAGTATCAATATCTTCCTTTTTCATTCCAACTGGTAATTCCCAATCAAATGACCTGAGAAGATTTGCTAGAATAAGATCCAACGAAGCAATGGCCATAATCATACCAGGGCAAATTCTACGTCCAGCACCAAATGGAATGAACTCAAAATCTTGCCCTCGAAAATCTGTTGTATTATCTAAGAACCTCTCTGGTAAAAACTCATCTGGGTCTTTCCAAGAGTTAGGGTCTCTATGGATAGTCCAAGCATTCACATACACTATTGTCTTCGCTGGAATTTCATAGCCCTCTAAAATACATGCTTCATTTGTTTCCCTATGCACAAGTAGGGGAGCTGGTAGATGCAGTCTCAGTGTCTCTTTTATCACGGCCTTGAAATAAGGGAGCTTTTGAATATCATCTTCGTACAGAAAATCTTTTTCACCCGCCAAATTCCTAATTTCTTCTTGAACTTTCTTCATTACTCTTGGATTTTTTAGTAGTAAGGTCATAGCCCAGATCGTTGTAGCAGCAGTTGTATCAGTTGCTGCTACAAGCATGTTCTGCAACAAAGAAATCAGTAGTTCATAATCGATTCAAAACATATTTTAAACTGAACTTTGTCCAAAACATATTAAGTAATTAAACACATAATATATAAATTAAAAATGTTCTATCTGACGCCTAGTCTCTACATACATATCAATAATTTGATACACAAGTAGATAAATCAAACGAGGAAAGCAAAAGAAGTCCAAACCATGAAAACAGCTTTGATGTGATCATTTTCGAGATCTACGGAAAACGAACGTTGTTTTTTGAGTTGAAGTAAGACATCAATCAAATCCTCGTTTTCTGGTGTCTTTCTATTAGGATCCATGTGTTCATCAATGACTTCTTGGTAGAACGTATCCAACTCTTTGAAATTCTGTTCAAGACGAGCACGTAGCCCTGTGATCCTATCAATCCAACCCAAGAAAGGAATATAATCTGAGAAAAAAAACATGCCCAACATGGCTTGACACTCATTCAGTAGCTCATGGAATCTACTCTTTTCTGTTCCTTCATCTTCATACCTGGTGGAAAGTGGACCAATATATGATACTTAGTGAAACATTTAATTAAACTTTTACTCAATCTTGTACTAAAAAGTATATCACATAATTTTTTAAAACAATAAAATTTAGAAATGAGTGAGTTTATATGGGTGTGAAAAACATGTTCCATATCTCTTACAATACCTTTTCCCAAAGGCAATTCTGCATATAATAGTGCTGGTGAGGTAAATGAGTGCATCACTCAAATTCGTAACCTTGGAGGAGGAGGCATGCATGGATATTTTTCTTATCATTTGCTTGACCTCAAAGTGTCTTATTGAGGAAAAGTTTGAGACACGAATGGAGCTAAGGAGATGAACAACACAAATTTTCCTTATTTCTCTCCAATAACTATTGTATGGGCAAAATGCAATGTCAATCCCATTATAAGACAATTTCTGTTGGCCAAGTAATCTAGGTCTCCCACAAAACTCAAGGTCATGATCTTTCATTACCTCTTTGGCAAGTTTAGGAGAGGAAACAACAATGGCTGACCTTAAACCTAATTTAAGGGAAAATATTGGTCCATATTTTCTTGAGAGTTGCCATAGCTGAAGATAAAGAGTAGAGTTATTGAGCTGATGAAGGTTCCCTATTATGGGAAGGCCTCTAGGACCTGGTGGGAGTGGTGGGTTTTTCATGGTTTTGAGGTATTTGAGGAAGAATGAGAAAAACAAAGGAAGAGTAATGCAGAGAATTAGAAGTGAGGACAACATTGTTTCTATAACAATGAGGTGGAAGAAACCACTCTGTGAATCTCATATTAGAATCATAGAAACTTATATAGGGGACATAAGCATGTTAGGTCAATTTCACAAGAATCTCTTAATAGTTATCGTGACGAGGATTTCAAAAGATGATGATTCCTCAATAATATAAAAATATCTTTGCATTGAAATTGACAAGAGCAAAAATAAATAAAAGATTGAAGAAGAGTTTAGAGGTTTACACAATAGAAATTAAAATATCTTTGGTAACCAAAAATATTTTTCATATATGTTAGAATAGAATTTATCTTTAACAAAGTCTTTCTACAATGTTCTAAGAATATTAAAATATCCAAAAAAAATATAAATATTTTTACTAAAATTTCCCTGAAAAACATCCTTTTAAAATTCTAAGAACATTATAAGTAGATATATATTTAATGAGCGTAATTCAGTGTCTAGCGTCAAAAACCACTATAGAACTCCCTAGAGTAACGGTGCCCAGTGGAGAAAACCCTTCTGTCGGCCTAAATTAAAGGGTTGAAGCCATCTCAGCTAGCACTACAACATGTGATGGATACTCAAATATCTGTAGTAGCGTTAGTGCAAAGAAAAATCAAGACATATTTTAGTTATTGTATTTCGGTTTAATAATCAAAGTATATTTATACAATATAAAAATATAGATATTTTTGAATTTGGTATAAATCGAGTCTAAACTTTCATATTAGTTTTTAGTTTTGAACAAAACTGAAACATAAAACTATAAATAAAAGAAAATAAATAAAAAAATAGATTTTGATTCTTTTAATAACGGTAGTCTAATACCTTTTAATATTTTAAAAATAATTTAATTTTATAGAGATATTAGAATTCAGTTCTTCAAATAATTGAAGTGTAATGCTCTTAGAAATTAAATTATTTTTATTAAGGAAGGGGTTGAGTATAACTGAAACTTAACACTATTTTGTATTTTGGTTTAATAATAACCGAAGTTTAATATAGATGTTTTTCCTAAATATTTTTTTTGTTTTTGTTTTTTTCTACAAATCAAACCTAAACAAAATTATATACAACTATAACCAACAAATTATATAAATGGAGAATAAGTCAGAATATAGATATAACAATATGATAATTTTATATCATTTTCATTTTAAATAACTTACAAATAAATGTGTTACTTATTATTGTACATTTCTATTACATATTTTACACATAATTTTCTTATATACTGTATGGACTTCTCGTGTACATTTTCTGTTAAAAAGCTACATATTAGCTCAAAAATATACTTATCTAATACGTATATAATGTAAAAGACTGTACTAAATCTTCAAATTATTCTATCAAATACATGAAGTAATGTGAGATCTCGAAATTTTAAACATAATTAACATGTCAAATCTGTAATTATTACACTGCTGAGTCACCTGTCAGCTTCCATAAAAGCGTCTCGTCACACGTTCAGTGCATTAAAAACGCACCAACCGCTGCATGCACGAGCGCCACTTGTCACGTTGGAAGGTTCTGAAATCAGAGTGAGTGTGCAGGTGTCGGATGGAGAGACGTTCGTCCGCTCGAACGTGGACTGAACAAAACTTGAGTTTCGAAAAACTCTTCCTCTCACCTAAACCTCTCATCTCCTTCCTCAGAACCTCAACTCTTCATCTTCTCCAACTTCTCTCTAAAACATCTAAACTTCTCTCTTCTGTAACTCACCAGTTCCTTCTCCGATCACGTTTTAGAACCGTAGGGACGTTCGTCCAGTTGTGATCTTCCTTTTGGACCGAACAGAGTTTGGATCGGAACTGGTAAGTTCTCGTCGTCGACCTTTTATCTTTTCTGGTTTCATGCGAACCCTAGTTTGGTTGCATGCATGGGTTCTAAGTCTGAGTTGTTCTGATTTTTGGTGTTTTTAAACTAAGTGGAAGTTGTTGAGTGAACCTGAGTGTAGAACGCTGTTAGAGGTCGAACCAAAACCTTGCAATTGGGAGTACACTGCTATCCAGGTAAGGGAAGCTTAATAATTTGATTCATACGTATATGATTGTGTGCGAGCATGATGGAAATAGAATGTATGAGATGTATGCTGTGTTGAGTATGCTTGAACGATCGCTGTTATGCATGAATGAATATGGTATGCGCTGGTTGATATGCATGAATTGAATACTGGATGATTTTTGTATAGTATGATTTATTAATGTGAAATCTATATAGTATTAGAATTAAATGATGAAACGGAAGTTATAAGATTATGAATCGTATGAGAAATGTTAAGCTTAGATGAAGATGAAAATATGAAATATAATGATCCTAGCATATGATAAAATACGTTCGTTATCGTACGGTCATATACCGTTCGGTTTCTCTGAAAATGATTTAGAGTGAAATTCTTTCATTTGGAAATGATTCTGTCTTAGAACGAGCGTCCCCATTTGAAATGCTATTTGGGCGTTCGTCCCAATAGCGCTTGGTTTATACCAAGCGTTCGTCTTAAGTAGCGCTCGGTCTTACACCTAGCGTTCGTCCTAATAAGCGCTCGGTTTATGCCGAGCGTTCGCCTTAAAGTAGCGTTCAGTCTTATACTGAGCGTTCGTCCTAATAGCGCTCGGTCTTATACTTAGCGTTCGTCCTAAGAAGTGTACGGTCTTATACCGAACGCTCGTCAATATCCTTGATTCCAGAACGTACGTAAATAGCGTTCGTCACAGATTTTTAGTAAATGAATATTCGCTTGCGGTCATTGACTGGAGGTCGATCCTGTTAAACAATTGTCCTCAGAGTACTAAATAAATCATCTGGTTATATCCTTATCCTTTTGAATTTAGATCAAAGTCTTTAAATTTAAAATTATCCTGAAACACTTATATTATATCGCTATGTGTCGGTTCATTCAACTGATTCTAGCAAAAGTAATGTTCGTCATGTTCAGTGCGTCAACTTTATTGTTTTAAAAAGAAACCCCACGGTCTCACTCCTGACGTTCGTCCTCTCAGAGGATTGAACGCTCGTCTTTTTATGGAAGTGGAACATAGAATGAAAATGGGAATAAAAGGAAGTATTAAGGTGTGCGAACACTATAAGAAGTGAAATTATGATTTTGGTATTTGAACGAGCGTTCCATGGAGGGACGACTCTGATGTATATTGAATATTAAATTTTTGGTAAAGTATGACTGTGGATAAGTTAAGCCTCGCAGTCCATCCTGATGTTCCGTGAATACTATCTTCATGTAGAGGAAGTATGTCATGTGTGGGAACGGCAGGAGGTCCTTAGTCCATAAGTTAACATGGGCGACGTAAGAACGAACTGACCTCGAGTGGCAGCTGTTTGGTGTATCCCAGTTACTACACCACTCGGGTGCAAGGACGCTTGTAACTACACAGATTCATACAGTCCGGACGGTCGGTCTAGTTTTTATATATTTATGTTTTGGATGATGTTATATGTATTGAAGTTATGTGTTTTGTTTGAATAGAAATGTTGAAGTATGAATTTAAATTACTTAAGCTTACCCTTTCGTTTTTCCTTGTGTTGTCTACTGTTATGTACGTTCGTCCTGTCCTTGCAATGATCATCCGTGTGGATGTGAGCAGATGGTGGTGCGTCCCTTGAAGAAATGCTAGAAGAAGAAAATTTGGAGGACGCAACTCTGGTGGATGTTGAAGTTAAAGCTGAGCCTTAGAGCGCTCGCTCATGTGTTTTAGCTTCGCTAAGTTTATTTTTGTGGACGTTCGGTTATAGTTTTGTAAAGCCGTTCGTCCTTGAATTATTGTCTGTTTAAGCGTTCGTTATTTCCTGTATCTTTATGCCGTTCGGCTTTTAACGCTCGTTCGGTTTCTGTAAGACTGCACTGTTTATTTGCTTAATGTAATTAATTCTGATTATGGTAATTACTATATTTTGGGATGTTACAAGTAACATTAGCTAATTTTAATTACTTACATAGTTAGTCCTTTATGGGCTAATCAATATATCCTTCATAATAATTTATCAATAAAGTAAGATATGTCTCAACTATAAATGGCACAACGGAAAAAAAATAAAAGAAAATCAAATGTACAAAATGAAATGAATAAAATGAGACATGCAGGATTTATTTATGTATGTCGTGAATATTACAAAGATAAAATCCTTTACTTATATTACAAGACCAAGATGACATCTGTAAAACTACATGGTCTTCTGAAGGTCGTTGAAGAATTTCAGTTAATTTAAATAGATCTCGATCTTCTTGGTGTTGTCTTCGGTCTCGAAGATATCGTAGCTCTTAATCTTGAAGGAACGGTGTACCTGCAAAAATATTCTAATCGTAAGTATTTTCACGATTAAATAATACCATTATTAAATGTACAATAGTTCCATTAATAAATACCATTAATGTAACAGTTGAACAATAATACCATTAATAAATACTTAAAGTAATTATTTATTTATATATTTTTAATGACTTTTACTTACATTTACATTTGGGGGAAAGATGACCATATTATTTTTAATGATTTTTACTTAAATTATTTATATTATTTTCATACTTTTTGTTTTCAATAAAAACACTTGTTTCGGATGTGAGGGGCAGTACTGGTCCCACGTTTTCACGTCACTCTCTTCTCGTCTTCCGTACGTCGGATCTTCTGTGCTCATTTCTCAGTTCGCCAGTGGAAGACCTGCAAAAGATTCTTCGATGCCAAAGTCAGTTGAGAGCTAAGGCGTTTTTCTCAGACAGTAATGAATGTGTAATCAATGCAACCTAACTACCACTCATCCTGGATCTGTATTTATAGTTTTCGCTATAGGCTCGGGATTAGTGAAAAGTTAATCACGGCCCAATTCAGCCCAAATAGATTTTAAACCCTACTTACCTTGAACTAGGATGATTAGTAACGCAGCCGACCGCCCTCAAAGGTCTTGTTCTTGAGACCGGCTGATTCTGATGGGTCCCCAGCCGCCTGGGCGGCCTCCTTCGGTTGAGTCCTGAGTATGGGTGCGCGGGTGTCCGCCCTTCCATACAATCTTTCACAATAGTGTGATCACGGGGGTAAACGGGCGGCCGCCCTACAATACATAACCCTTCATCAAAGGTAGTTTCCTGGGTCTCATACGTTCATATGGGCGGCCGGTCCGTTTGGCAATCCAATGACATGGGTGTCCTTCCGTACGACGTCCGGTCCCCTGCCCTTCCGTACGGCGTCCGGTCCCTACTGGTACAACACTCAATTTTTTTTGTTTGACGTTCACTCAACTAAAAAATCAATAACCACCCAGAATATTAGAAGATTGAAGGTTGTTATTGACCTTGAGTGGTTGTAGAGAGAGGTGGAAGAGTCACGCAAACATCTAAATGAGACTCTGTCAACAGAAACAGTTACAAAAAGCTAATGATGAGTTGCGCCAGTGAATGTAGCACAATGGAATGCTAAAGGTATGACAACCATAACAAGCAATGAAATGTATCTAGCATAGCCTTAAAAATCAGGAACAATTGTTGTTTTTGATGTTCATCTTCCTTTGCACCGTATAAAAAATTCCTAGAACTTCTAGTTTTAGTTCTGACTTTGTAGCTGACTGATTCCTGCTTGTCTAGTGTAATTACACTTCATAGAGTCATTTTCACTGTTGTTCTAGTTTTGATTCATTTAAACTCAAATTTAGTGGGGTGATTGATGCAAAATCTACATATTTGGGTCATTACAGGTCATTTTTCAGGTATTTATGTGCTAATTAACAGTTTAAACAAGTTCAATTTGATGTATTAAAACTGTTAGAACAATTCATTTGAAGTCAGAGTGACTTGTATGCAAAATAGTATGTTAAACCACCCATTTTGAGTCAAATTAGAAAGTGGAAATGTGAATTCGAGTGGCAATTTGGTTTTATGCCTAATTAGAGTTCAAACGAGTTTAATTTGATGACTTAAAGCTGTTGAAAGTGTTAGAATAACTTGTGTATGAAATCACTTCCAAAACCACTAATTTTTGGTCAATTTTTTTCTGGTGCAGAGTTTAAAAGTCATGTTCTGTTTTTATGATCTAGCTTTGAATTTCGATATCGATTTTAGCAAGATTCGGTTCAGTGTTTTGAAGTGGAAATAAATTATCAAAAGAAGTATTGCAAAGTGTTAAAAAGGCTTAGAACTGTGCAATCCGGTTTAGAGTAATAAAAAAACAAAAACACCAAAATTGGTTTTCATTGAGACATTTCATCAAACACTTTCTGATTTTATCAAACAGTTTCGAAATAGCTTAGTTTCAACCTACGTTTTGATTTCCTTGCTTTCCTAATATGCTCTAGAACTTTTCTTAGGATCTAATTATGTGCTTACTTCATTTCTAAACCTTTTTTAATTGCTTTTAAACTCATTGGCCTCTTAAGGGTTTATTTTGGAACCAAATTATATGCAGCAACCTAATCTATTGGTGACTGTTTTGATTGATTTCAATGGTGCTGTGAAGTCTTTTTTGGAGTATTCAAGTTACGGAAACCTCCCCCTACCAAGGTAGCCTCTTAGGAAGTGGAGAGACAGCTGAATTTGGAACAATGAAGTGGTTGTTCAACAAGCAAAAGAGTAGCATTCCAACAGCATAAAACACTAGAAAAAGGCTTGCATCCAATCTGTTTTGAAGAAGCAAACATAAAGGATTGAAGTTTAAAGCACATATTAGTTTTTAAGCATCGTTCCAAGTGTAACTGAGCACCAATATCACGAAACCTTTGTTGTTTTAGATTAGGTTTTATTATTTGATTAAGTGACTTAGGAAAATACCCTTGATGCAATTCCAAGTTCACATTTGAAAATTGCAATAGCCTTAAATCGTGCATATCACATTTGAAAGTGTGTCTAGGGGCTCCAAGCGTCACTTGCACTTTCACTTAGGACCATCTAACATTTTTCATTTGCATTTACATTTCTACTATTCTACTTGATTGCTTAAATGATTTTTATGTTTTAAGTCTCCATGATATTTAGGATAGGGTAGCATCTTAGACTAAACCTTCTTTTGGTTTTAGGATAATTTCAATTTACATTTGAGACAACTTTTTGAAAGATTTCTACCTAGAAGTTTAGGTAAAAATAATTTGAGGAAACTTTGGATAGGAAGGACTTGGTTCTTAAGCTTGTCCATTTGTGACTCACCTTTAGAACAACTTTACCTCTAGATTCTCTTTAGAAATCCTTCATCTTTAAAACAAGGAAAATTTGTGAAATCTTTTTTCACTCATAGCTTGTAAAAGATTTTGAAACCTTTGAAAACAATTTCAGAAACACTTCATAGTATGAGCAAATCTAGTGTACAAGGTAGTATCTATCAATGAAAGCCTACAACTTAGGGAAGAGTTTGAACAAAAGTTTCAACAAATGGATAAAGAGATTAGTGAGCTTAAAGATATGATTGGTTAAATTTTGATTAATCAAAATAAAGGCAAAAACAAGATATGGTCTTCACATAAGAGAAAAGAATACCTTGGAGACACATCATCTCCTCCTAGTGAGCAAGAACGTTATAGCAGTCATTATAGTGATGATAATTATCAATCACCTCCTAGGAGAACCCGAAGACCTAGGGAACATTACACAAGAGAACTTAGAATAGATATTCCTCCCTTCCATGGTAAGGATGATATTAAAGAGTATTTGGAATGAGAGATGAAAGTGGAGCAGTTGTTTGAATGCCACCAAATAGATGATGAAAGAAGAGTGATTATGGACTCTTTGAGTTTTCAAGGCTATGCCTTATACTAGTGGACAACCTTAGTAAAAGACCTAAGATTAGGAAACCTACCTCTCATTAGGTATTGGAAATAACTAAGGTCAGCCTTGAGAAGAAAACATATGCTAGCCTACTCTGATAGGGAGTTGATGGACAAGTTGAAGATGAAATATAGGAAAAAGATGGAATTACTCATGTTGAGGGCTGAGATAAGAGAGGAGCAAAGGATAACAATTGCTAGGTTCCAAAGTGGACTCAATTATGATATAAGGGATAAGGTAAAGCTGTTACCTTATAATGATCTCAGTGAGTTAATCTAGCTTTATGTAAGAGTGGAGCAACAAATTAATAGGAAAAACTCCACTAAGAAAGATTATCCTACCACCTCCACCCATAAGAAAGATTATAAGAGAGAGGGTAGTCTATCCAAGCCAAGATTTGAAGGGTCTTGAGAGAGAAAGAGAGAAAGAGAAAAAGAGAAAAAGAAAAACTTCAAGTTAAAGAACCTTCCAAAGAGAATAGGAGTAGGGAGATCAAATGCTATAGATGTGGGGAAAAAAGACATTACTCTTCTGAGTGTCACAATAAGAGGTCAACCTATATCCTTGAACATGAGAGTAATAATGAGGGTTCATCTTGTACTGAGTCAGAAACATCCACTTTCGAAGAAGAAGAAGTCTTACCTTGTGATGAAGATTTACTTATGGCTAGGAGACTTCCAGAGAGAAAACATGTTGAGCTTGAACAATCACAGAGAGAGAACTTATTCCACATCAGATGCAAAGTTTTAGAAAAGACCTGTTCAATGATTATGGATAGTGGCTCTTGTTGTAATTGTTAGAGCTCAAGAATAGTAGAAAAACTAGGCTTAATTGCTACTCCTTATCCAAAACCCTATAAACTTCAATTGATCAGAGAGGATGAAGGAATATAGTAAAAGAACAAGTGAGTGTATCCATTTCCATTGGAAATTATCAAGATAAAATTGTTTGTGATATATATAGTACCAATGAAAGTTGGACACATATTACTTGGCAAGCCTTGGCAGTTTGACAAACAAGCTCTCCATGATGGTGCACTAACAAAATAACCATTCAACACAAGGGAAAGAAAATTGTCTTGTGTCCTCTTACACATTTACAAGTGAGAGAGGACCAAATAATTATTAAAAAGAAGTTGGATGGAGAGGAAAAAAGAAAATACGAAAGTGAAGAAATAAAAGATTATGAGTTTGGTGAGTAGTGCCTCGACCAAAGATGTTGTTCAACCACAAACTTTAAAAACTTCCAAAAACCTTTTGCTTGGACAACCTCATTTTCTTCTCTACTAATAGAGACACTTGTTTATGTAAATTATGAACTTGATTCTTTACCAAAAGGGTTGCAAAATTTTTTAAAAGAATTTGATGATCTATTTCCTAAAGAGGTACCAAGTGGTTTACCACCTTTAAGGGGAATAGAACATCAAATAGATTTAGTACCTTGGGTAAGCCTTCCTAATAGGCCCAACCCTAATGAAACAAAAGAGATAGAGAAACAAGTTAATGATTTATTGAATAAGGGATGGATCCAAAAGAGCCTAAGTCCTTATGTTGTACTAATGTTGATGGTTCTTAAGAAAGATAGGTCTTGGAGAATGTGTAATGATTGTAGGGCCATCAACAACATTACTGTTACATATAGACACCTCATTCTTAGATTGGAAGGCATGTTGGATGAGTTGCATGGAGCAAACATTTTCACCAAAATTGATCTTAAAATTGGTTACCATCAAATAAAAATTAAGGAAGGAGATGAATGGAAAACCACTTTCAAGACCAAGTTTGGATTGCCTAAATAGTTAGTCATGCCCTTTGGTTTGACCATAGAGACACTTGTTTTCCAATGAGATTAATGAATAATGTCCATAGAGAATGCATAGGTAGGTTCGTAGTGGTCCATTTTGATGATATATTAATCTATAGTAGAGGTCTTTAAGAGCATCTTAGTCATATCAAGAAAGTTTTGCTTCTTCTTAGAGAACATAATATTTTTGCCAACTTTCATAAATGTACCTTTTGTCAAGAAAATTTTATTTTCCTTCGATTCAAAGTTGGAAAAGAAGGTATACATGTTGATCTTGAGAAGAGCAAGGCTATACAAGAATGGCCAACCCCTAAGATAGTAGGAGAGGTGAGAAGTTTCCATGGATTAGTTAGTTTCTATAGGAGATTTGTAGAGAACTTTTCAAACATTGTTGCTCCTTTGAATGAGCTTGTCAAGAAAGATGTACCTTTTAAATGGGGTGAGAAACATATATTATCTTTTGAGACCTTGAAACATAAGTTAACTCATGCACCTATTCTAGTTTTACCTGATTTTTCCAAAGCTTTTGAACTACAATGTGATGCATTTGGAGTTGGAGTAGGAGCTGTATTAATTAAAGGAGGTCATCCCGTAGCCTACTTTAGTGAAAAACTTAAGGGACCTACTTTGAACTATACTACCTATGATAAAGGATTGTATGCCCTCATTAGAGCTTTAAAGACTTGGGAGCATTACTTAGTGACTCTAGAGTTCATTATACATACTGACCATGAATCTCTAAAGTATTTTAAAGGCAAGGAAAATTAAACAAGAGACATGCAAAATGGGTGAATAACTAGTACAAAAACACCTTTTTAAGTCTCTACATTTAAGTTTGTTCTCCAAATAATAGACTTAGTAAATGTGCGGTGGCATTTTGGTAAATAAGAGTTTATATTTTAAATCTGGTAATATCATAACAGACTTAAATTTTTATTTTAAATCTGTTGGAATACAAACAAACTTAAATTTTGCATCTGTTAAACTTTTTGACAGACTTAAACTAATATTTTAAGTCTATTAAAAAATGAAAAGACCTAAATTCTATCGGACCTAAATTCTTTAACCTAATTCCCAAACTATTCTTAACATTGGTTCTCTTTCTTCTACTCAAAGCACAATACATTTCTTTCTTCATTTTCTTCCACCGTTAGAAATTTCTTTCTCTCTTCATTTTTGCTCATGTCCAACCCTAACAAGTTGTGTCGTAGCCTCTACGTGCGAGATCTCCCCTTGCTAGATCTCCCTCCTCTACGTCCAAGGGTGTGGGTGTTGTAGCCACCGCCTCGCAGGCCATGTCTTGTCGTCCCTTCCCAAACTACCGTCGTCGCGGCTTGTCGCTGCCGCTGTCGCAATCGCGTCTTGTCGCTACCGCTGCCGCCATCGTGTCTTGCCGTTACCGCCATCGCCTCTTGTCGTTGCCGTCATCGCGTCTTGCCGTCATCGCGTCTTGCCGTCATCGCGTCTTGCCATCATCGCGTCTTGCCGTTACCGCCGTCGCGTCTTGCTGCTACCACTGTCGCGTCTTGCCGTTGTCGTCGTTGCGTCTTCTGTTGTCGCCGTCGCATCTTACCACTGCCACCGTCATCTCGTGCTGCTGTGTTCCGCGATATCCTGGTCACCCTTGGAGTCCCTAATTTTGAATGCAATTTCTTTTAGATTTTTAGGGTTAAGAAATTTTAGGGTTTTAGCGTTTCTTATGATTTTAATTTCACTTCTCAGTATTTGATTTGTTTATGTTGTGTAAAGAATTTGATTGAATTGATGGGTTCTTTGTATTTGTTTGAGTGTGAAGATGAATCGGAAGAGAGATTGGTTATGAATATGTATTTATGTTATATTATATTTAATATTATTTTTATTGTGCATGAGAACTTGTGAAAGATTAATTTTGTGGTGATTAATTATGATTTGTTAATATCTTGGAGAGGTTCCAATGGATTATATGGTCGAATTTGTAATTTTGGATGGAAAATCTAAGTTTGTTAATTCACAAGAGATCTAAAATTTAAGTATGTTACTTAATAACAGACTTAAAATTTAAGTCTGCCGAATCTAAGTCTGTTCTAAAACAGATTTAAAAAGCCTAAAATAACATACTTAAAAAGCCTATTTTGTACTAGTGAATCTAGAGCAGTTCGCTACGTCATCAAACACAAGAAGGGAAGTACTAATGTTGTTGTCGATGTTTTATCTAGGAGGCATGCATTGTTAGTAATTATAGGATCAAAATATTAGGGTTTGATGATATAAAGGAACTTTATGAAAATGATGAAACATTTGCATCCACTTATCCATCATGTTTTAAGAAGCCTTTTGATGGATTCTACCTTTCTAAGGAGTATCTTTTTAATAAAGAAAGACTTTGTATATCCCAAGGATCCATTAGAAAGCTTCTTATCAAAGAGAGTCATGGAGGAAGACTCATGGACCATCATGGGAGGACATTGTTGAAAAACAAATTTTATTGGTCACGAGTAGATGTTGAAAGACATTGTTTTTGATGCATAACTTGTTTACAAGCTAAGTCAAAAGTAATGGCTCATGGACTCTATACACCTATTCTAATAGCTAGTACCCCTTGGGAGGACATAAATATTGATTTTGTTCAGGATTGTCAATGACTCAAAAGGGGTTTGATTCTATATTTGTAGTGGTAAAATTGTTTATTTTATGTATTTGCAAACCATTAAACTTGGATATTTTTGTTATAAATATTAATTGTATTCAATTTATTAAGAAATTATTCTTGATTGTGAAAATTTTATTTTTTTTTGTGGATTTTAATGACACCATTATGGGGTGTTAATGTAAATATTTATATGTTTGTTTTCACTTAGTCACACAGTATAATAAAGTTAATTCATTGTAGTGATTTGGAAAAATAAGTTGATGTGAGGACAAAACTTCTCAAGTTGAATGATTTCCTGAAGCTATAGTTTGTATTTTAAATTTGTTTGTTTTTTGTTGGTTAAAAAAATCCCTATCTTTATGGGATTGATATCTTTTATTTTGTAACGTCAATAGTAGGAAACTTATTTTGAAGTGTTTAGTTTTTGTTTATGTGAGACTTTATATCTGAGTTATTTCCAATTCAATAATATACAATTTTCCTCTCAAAATTACTTCCATTAACATCGTTCGTTAACACCAACAACTAGAGTTGTATAACGCTAACCCTTAGTTCATATGGTTATATACTATTTATGTTGGAAGCCCCACATCGACTAGAGATAAGGTCAATTCTTAGTTTATAAGTGGATGCAAACCTCACCCTACAAGCCGGTTTTGTGGGGTTGAGTTAGGCATAAACTCACTTTCTAATATGGTATCAGAGCCATGGTTAGTATTAGAAAGTGAGTTTATGCCTAACTCATCCCCACAAAACCGGCTTGTAAGGTGAGGTTTGCACCTCAATTATATATTATCATTTGGCCTTATCTCTAGTCGATGTGGGACTTCCAACACACCCCCTTCACGCCGAGGTATAGACATCTCGTGCGTGATAGTAGAAATTGGGTGGTCCGATAGCGGCCCGATTGCGGGTGGAATAGAAGAATAGAATGTCCACTTAGAACTCGCTAGGATAGGCTCTAACTATTAGAAAGTGAGTTTATGCCTAACTCATCCCCACAAAACCGGCTTTGAAGGTGAGGTTTGCACCTCATTTATATATTATAATTTGGCCTTATCTCTAGTCGATGTGGGACTTCCAACACACCCCCTTCACGCCGAGGTATAGACATCTCGTGCGTGATAGTAGAAATTGGGTAAAGTGGCATACATGTTGCGTAATTTGGTATAACAAGAAAAAGAAGGATGCCCTAGTCTATAGTGCCAAATATCTATAGAGTTATGTCTTATTGTAGAACAAGCAATAGATCCCACATCGACTAGAGATAAGGCCAAATTATAATATATAAATGAGGTGCAAACCTCACCTTCAAAGCCGGTTTTGTGGGGATGAGTTAGGCATAAACTCACTTTCTAATATGGTATCAGAACCAGGTCAGAGCCTATCCTAGCGAGTTCTAAGTGGGCATTCTATTCTTCTATTCCACCCGCTATCGGGCCGTTATCGGACCACCCAATTTCTACTATCACGCACGAGATGTCTATACCTCGGCGTGAAGGGGGTGTGTTGGAAGCCCCACATCGACTAGAGATAAGGTCAATTCTTAGTTTATAAGTGGATGCAAACCTCACCCTACAAGCCGGTTTTGTGGGGTTGAGTTAGGCATAAACTCACTTTCTAATAATTTACTTAATATTTAATCATCCATGTTTTGTTTAATATCTTTGCCCCCGTATCGCACATGGTTAAGTCTTATTAGCAAGTAAAGGCACCAATTAAAATACGAAACGTTTTCCATATTGTCTATACAAACTCATACTTCTACATCAACTAATGTAAACAGGTCTCTAATGTATTTTGTCTTTTTATTCCTAAAAATGATTTTACATGGACTAGTGTAAACAAACCTCTAATTTATGTCTTCTTTCTAAAAATGATTTCCATCCTTTAGTTCCATATATCTATCATACAAATGTCATCCACACGCAACTCCTTTATTAGTCAATTCTACATTATTGGAAGTGTTAAGGTATTCTAAACGATGGAAAGTGTTGCTTTTCTATATTGAAATTTGGTTTTTGTCCTCGTCAACCTTAGTGACATACACCACACACTCCATCTTCATGCTACCTTACAAACATACATCTCATGTTCTCTCTATTCTATTTACATCTTTTGTAAATTGACTTAATAATGTAAATTTATATTTCTTCATCTTTCTATATCCATTCATAATATCTTCTTCAAAATTCTATTTAGAAGTTGTTGCATCAAAATAAATAAATTATATATATATATATATATATATATATATATATATTTATATATATCTCGTAAAGAAACCTTTTTATACTTATTAAAAAAAGTTTTTTATATTGGTTTGGAATCGATATAGAAGTAGGTGGTATAAAAAGTATTGACATTTTATACTGGTTTTAGAACTGGTATAGAAAATGTCATTTTTCATACTGGTTAACGGTACAACATGTATACAAAAATTTGATCATAGTTCATCTTCATCTCTCACCAACCAAAATCAAAGCAACCACATTCAAAATAATTTTAGCCACTACAACCCATTGTGCTAGTATCTGTTGGGAATCCAAGTGTGAGTCAAAAGTCCCACATTGGATAGAAATGAGAAAGTAGAGCACTATATAAAGATGAAAGACCCATTAACCCATTGCCTTAAGGTTTTGGGTAGAGAGTAGTGTCAATCCCTTATATGATTGAGCTCATATCTCATTAGTGTTTGTATCTCCCTAGTGAACCTCCTCCTTGATAGACCCAACAGTTTCCCTACACCTCACCTCAACACAATCACCACCATGACATAGATCGTCAGACCTCCTTGTTGCCTCGTAGGAGAAGGGAATTTCCAAGATCTGCCACCACAAAACACCCCATTGCAGATTGCACAAACCATGGCGACCCCATTGCATCTCCATCGCAATGCAGGTCAGACTTTCAAGATGTAGAACCACATATAGCTGTAAATTGTGTCTCTCTCGTTGCAAATTTGAAACTGCAAGCAACCATGAGCATCACCACGTGTGTCACCTTGAAAAAGTAAAACAAGACTATAAAAGTTCCATATTCAAATAGTTTTGGTGAACACAAGGGGCGAATGATGGTCAAGTATGCAATCGTCGACAATGTTGTCACCAACATGTCGAAGTTGTGAATGGAGAGTACACTATACGACGATAGTCCAAGTCATAACGGTTAGTGAAAGCAAAGCTGGAACGACAATAGGGATGAGATCTTCTGTTTAATGGAAGATGGAGCTAACCAAAGGAATGAATTAGAAACCACTTTCCATCTCAATTATAAATAAAAAAATTTATTGTTTATTACAAAATTATCATCGCGTTAACTTTTTATACTGATTATAATTAGAACCAATATAAAAAGTCGTTCATTCTCTATACTAGATATAACTATAACTAGTATAGAAATTTTTTTCTTTATTACAAAAATGTCATACGCTCATTTTCTATATCTATTATAACTATAACCAATAAATATATATATATATATATATATATATATATATATATATATATATATATATATATATATATATATATATATATATATATATATATATATATATATATATATATATATATATATATATATATATATCATTCGAAGTAGTCAATTATCTACTTCAACCCCACTGTTGTTAATTATCATTTTATATTCCAACTATCTCCGAAAACTCTAAGAACAATAATAGAGAAATAGAATATAAAATAAATAATGAAATTAATTTGTTGTCTATATTAAAATAAGTACATATGACAATAAAGATATGCTTTCTTGCCTCACCCATGACATCATTTTCTTAAGTTCTAATTAGCAAAGTTTTTCTTAACTTTCTTTTCATTCTCTATCCTATATCTGCTATATTTTTCTTTTCATTCTCTATCCTATATCTGCTATATTTTTCTTTTCATTCTCTATCCTATATCTGCTATATTTTTCTTTTCGTTCTCTGTCCTATATCTGCTATATTTTTCTTTTCGTTTCTGTCATTCACCCGTAAGAGAATGACTATTTGGTTCACGCCAGCCTTGATAATCTAATTTCTTTTAGACTAGTCATTGTCACTAGTCTTACTGTTCATCAATAGGCAATCCTACAGTTTTACTATATATTGTTTATTATATATGTTATAATATTTAGAAGACAAAAGCCACGTTGTTTCGATGTACCTCAATACCAACACATTTAGATGCTAAAAAATTTAAAGAATCAATGTCAGAATCATCTGTAGCTAGTGAAAATCAAGATTATTATAACTATTGGTAATTAAGATGTATACCCTGTAACTATTATAATTCTATTATGAAATGAAGTATTTATACTCTAAATGTTACAATTTTATTCTCTAACGATGGAAGGTAACTTATAGATACCCATTTAAATATTTTAAAGCACGAATCAAATTGATTGATAGATTATTATATTTTTTAACAATTTTATCTCATTCACTTATCTTTATATTATTTATTTATTTTTCTATGTTTTATTTGTTCAGTAATTTACTTTAAATACCACTTTTTGTTTATTGCTTTCAACTACTGTAACATCCCAAAATATAGTAATTACTATTAATCAGAATTAATTACAATTAACAGTGAAGTGAACAGTCTTTATATTCCTAAAAGAAATTTAAGAGCCGAACGGCTCCAGTACAAAAATAACGAGCGCATCAAAGTTACAGGAATTAAATCAGACGAACGGTTTTTACAAAAGAAAAGAAAACCGAACGTCCTCATAAGTTACTATTTACAATCTAAACATCTACGAACGCTCTAAACAAAAATGAAAGACGAACGTCCTATTGCTCCGCTCTCACTTCCACTTCAACTAAGTTTCTTCTCCCTCGATCACGTCCTCTGGAGTGGCTTCTCCTTCTGCTCACATCCACACGGATGATCATTGCAAGACAGGACGAACGTACAGATAAAATGAACAACACAAGGAAAAATGCAAGGAAAGGGTAAGCTTATAATATTTAATTCATACATTCAACATATACGTTCAACATTCCAACTTACACATACACATACAAGTTAACACAATGTAACATGGGAATATATATATATATATATATATATATATATATATATATATATATATATATATATATATATATATATATATAAGACCGACCGTCCGGACTGTATGAACCGTGTAGCTACAGGCGTCCTTGCACCCGAGTGGTGTAGTAGTCGGGATATACCTAATCAGCTGCCACTCGAGGTCAGTCCGTCGCCCATATCTAAGCGATGAACGAAGAACCTCCTGCCATTCCCACACATGACTACCCCCTTCTACGTGAAGATGAGTATCACGGAATATCAGGATGGACCAAGCCAGCATTAGCAATAGCCACAGTCATACTTTACCAATTTAATATCCAACATACATGAGACGTTCCACCCTGGAACGCTCGTCCAAATTCCATAATCATACAATCATGTAATATAGTGTTCACACGTCTTAGTAGTTCTTATTCATAACATTTTCATTCTGTGTTCCACATTCTTAAAAAGACGAACGTTCAACTCGGAGGAATATACCTTAAGAGGAATACTTAATTAAATTGGGAACTTTTGGTTAAAATGGGACGACTGCCAGTCAATGACCGAACGCGCCAATATACAATCACTAGCCATTTAGGACGAACGCTATTTACGTTCGTTAAGAAATCCAGTACAAGGACGAGCGTTCGTTTAAGACCGAACGCTACATTAAAGCGAACGCTAGGTAGATGACCGAACATAAATTATGACGAATGCATTGGTATAAGACCGAACGCTATTTAGGACGAACGCTTGGTATAAAACCGAACGCTATTTAGAACGAACGTTCGGTATAAGACCGAACGCTACTTAGGACGAACGTTCGGTATAAGACCGAACGATATTCAGGACGAACGTTCGACATGAGGCCGAACGATATTTAAGACGAACGCTTCGGTTGAAGACCGAGCGTTACGTATTTATAAAGTTTCAAATATTTATATAACTGAGCTGAACCGAACGCTCAGACACCAAATTGGGGACGCTCGTTCTCGAGCAGAATTCTTTCCAAATGAAAGGATTCCCTTCTAAGTTATTTTAAGGAAAACCGAACGGTCTAAGACCGTACGGTGACGAGCGTCATTTATCATAGGGAATGATATGAATTTCAGATTTTTCAATCTTAACAAAATTTTCCAAATTTCAAACATTTAAACTTATACTGTATAATTCATATGATTTTCAATTTATAAACTTTATAACATTCATTCCAGTAACTTCATATTCAACATCAACATACAGATTTATTTCATACACCATAACATCCATTTTTCATACGTATCAAACCAACATGCAGATCAAGCAAGATCAGAAATCATTTTCCATAACAGTAGTCGTCCATACAGCTCAAACATCATACATTTCATACATGCACATCAGATCATATAACATACAGTATAAATTAAACATATAAGCTTCCCTTACCCGGATCCGTACTGCAACTCCTCTTAAACTTAAGATTTTGTGGCTTCGTCCCACTAACGTTTTTCTACCCTCAAAGGTTCCTTATCTCTTCCAAATCAAATCAGCTTCAGCTTCTGAAACCGAACGGTTCTTCTTGCAATCCTTGCCACCAGGAGTCCTTCTATGGTGTCGGAATCGTGATCGGAGGAGATGAGACGGTGGTGATCTTAGAGAGAATGTGGGGAAGTCGTAGAGAGAAAGAGGAGAGAAAGAATTTTCCAGAATTATGAAAGGAGTATGCGTGTAGAGCGAGAGATGGGTTTTTCTGAGAAAGCATGTCTTGTTTCCAGTGTCGAACGAACGTCCGCTCCTCGTCAGCCACGTGCATTCCACTAACGCTTTCCAGACTCCTCTCGCCGTGACACCTGGCGTTCGCTAATGAACTGTCGCGCTCTCCGAGTGACACGCAAACTGCACTGCGTTTCCCCACTCCAGACTCCATGCAGCGTGACACCTGGCGTCTGCTGATGGAATGCTCCTTCCTGCTGCTGCCACGTACGCTGTTGAGGTGCCTCGTTCTCCAGCTGCCACGCGTACTCCAACGTACGTTATTTTCCAGGGTCTTACATTCCCTCCAACTACAAAAATTTTCGTCCTCGAAAATCCAGGTATACTAAAGGGTGGACGGAGTACTTTGTCCCTGTTTGCAATCTTCAACTTCTCTTGTAATGTCGTCATTCTTCTCGTTCCAGACCACTTTCACCCATCTGATGGATTTTCACTTGGACACTAGATGGGGTATCTCCAATGCCTACTGTTTGGAGCTATACAATCGTTATCCTTAAATACGAACGTGTTCTAGTCCTAGCACATCAGACGAGTCTCCAATATACATCCAGAGTGGCGATGCGTGAAACTAAATGATGATTAGCCAATTGAGGAGACAATGATATCTTCATACGCTACCGTCCCAATGCGTCTACAATCCAAGAACTTTCGGCAGCAGCTTCCTAGGACAAGTGACTTCGTCCTACACACACGTTTTTAGCAATTGTTCAACGTTGACTGGTTTCAACTATAACGAACTGTTATTTTTAGGTAAGGATTAAATGGTAAAGGGAAGATAGTAAATTACAGGAGAACCCTGAAGTAAGGAACCAGCAGATGACTTTTAACTAAAGAGACATTGGTTTTGAAAGGTTAACCGATCGGTAACATAATACCGAACGCTACATTATTATTAGGAAGAGTCACAATTTTCCAAGATGAACAGAACTAATAGGAGTATTTTACCATTGGATTAGAGTGTGAAACGGATAAACAAAAACAACAGATGAGATAAAAACATAAAAGATTAATCTGAATATTCCGGAATAAATTGATTATCGAAAACTAAGACAAGTATATTTATAGATATATAGCAATTCCAAGTAAAGGGTATAAATGGCGAACGTTAAAGAACGAGCGAATGATAAGGAACGAATCAATAAGGAACGAACGAAAAGGGTCAAACGATAAGGAACGAATGAATCTGAGCAGTCAAAAGACACGAACGTTCGTTCATAATCGAACGATAAAGAACTATCGAAACCTAATAGCTCAAAAGATTTGAACGTTCGTTCATAACCGAACGCTCAAAGGGAGAGAATGTTTGGTCACAATGATCAGACAAAACCAAACGATTTACAACAAGAAACTGAATAAATATAATTTGAAGTAGAGTATCAAATATTTTAAGTTTATAGTAGGTAATGAATATCTTGGTTAGCGTAGAAAAAGAAGGATTCTTAGAGATCGTTTACTAGGATTTTCTTCTTTATCTATACTAAAGAAAATTCTTATCTCTGACCCCTAATTGATTCAAAGCAGACGTTCGTACAAATATGCGAACGTCAGGATCGATCTACTCGTCGAGCCATTCCTTCAGAATGATAACTGGATAATTCTTCAACCGGATACCCAACTTGCTCTTCAATAGTTGCACGGAACCTAGAGATGAATTAAAAATTCTACCAGAATTGCTACCAGTTTGTATTCTAAGAAATCAATCCGCTTACCTACTGTGGAGTTAAACCATCATTATCGTTAAGTCCTCAAACCGATGCTCATAAAGCAAAAATTCTTGGTCAGTATACCCTCAGTTACTCTAATAGTACCTCGACCTTATGACCGATTGACAAAGGTAATTGGCTTAAGTTCTAGGTAACCCTACCCTGTTGTCGTGCGATCTCGAAAGTTCTACCTTTACATTTTAACGTGTTACACTATAACACATAAACCTAGTTACTTCTGCTTATAAACCCAGCTACTAAATTGATCGCGATGACCTTACAAAAATCCATCTCCCAAATCACTATAAAGGACAAAATCTCTTAGTTGAACTTTCAACACACCGTCCATTCGTAACTCAAAATCTGCTCATTACTCACTTTCGATTTATTCTACCGAACGCTTCACTTCCTACTCCCAACCTAAGCCCCTAATAACGTTCGTATCATGTTAAGTGCCTAAAACTTCTCAATCAACCCAACTCTCGGTTTATCACTGTTTACACACGCCCTAGTATTTGTACTTTGCTCATCCAGTAATTCACACTTTGAACAATTCCACTCACACTTCTTCTTATCCTTAACATTCCTAGCAGTGCTCTCAAATGTTTCATTCTGATTTATCATTCTTGTACGCTAGTAAAACGTGCGTACTACCTAATGAAACGTTCAACTCATTCAACTGGTTCTTGGGTTCCATCCACTAGGTAAAGGCTATTTTGTAAAAAGTTACTGATGTTAATCTAACACCTAGCATAAGTGTGAACGAGACTGAACTCTTATTCTGAGTAGATAGTTGTGGTGCCGCTTTAGGAAGACTCATCAGTCCAAGCATCTACTATTACCGTTCGGTTACCTTCTTGCTACCGAAGGGTCTAAATTAAAAGAAACCGAACGCCGACACACCGTTCTCGTGAAGTATTCTCCTAAGTTAGTCAATCCTATAAAATGACACTCTCACTAATATAATAATAAGCATCTATCTCACTGTCGGATATTAAAACTAATTCAATTGCTGGTGTATACATTATCAGACCGGATAGCCTCCTTATCAAAATAATTAAACAGTGTACAGTAGAGTAGTTCATACCGCCAGAAAGTGCAGGTGATGAGCGTACCTGAGCTCGTTGCTTCAGTGTCCGTTAAGACATAGACTCATCCCACTTGTGCTCGGCCACCTCTTCCTGGTTGACCTCTTCCAGCATTTTGGTGGCCCCAACCTTGCTCGTTCTCCCATGTTGCACTCGTTCTTGACATGTCCGCTTCCCCCACATTGAAGGCAATATTTTGCTTCCACTAGTTGAGGACACGATGACCGGAAATGTGGTCCTCCACACTTAAAACATTTTATGGTCTTTTTCTGTTCAGACCGATTGGCAGCAACCCAAGGTTGTGCCTGAGAACCACTAGAAATAGATGGTAATTCAGTACGAGCGTAGGGCGTCCTCCTTGTCCTTCTTGAATTAGTATTATTCCTTGAAGATGTGGTTTCTCTTACAACTTGCTGTTGCTGCTTCATGTGTTGCTCCACTACTGTCACGTTCTTCTCTAATTCATTGACTTTCTCTAGTTCACCAGGAAGACACTTTTCATTGAACTTAGATGGATGATGTCGAAGGAAACTCTTCAAACTTCACTCGATCCTTTTATTCCCAGAGGAAGTGGATGTTCCTGAAATATTCTCAGTGATTTCTAGGATCTCCACTAGCTGTCTTTGGGTCGCTTCAGAATTGGCACGTGCGACTTCCAAATTTTGTAAAACGATCGTAATCTACTGCTCTAATGCAGCGTTCTGTTGTTGAAGTACTCCTATTACTGATTTCAATAGCCTATTGTGATCAGATGCATCACGTTCGGTTGGTTGAGAAGGAGGTGTTGGTGCCATCAGTTCTCTAAGAAGCAGAGAAAACAATGATTAGCAGATTTTTAAGGAGTTTGAATCATTCATCAAACGGACGTTGAGCACACAGCAAAAGTATAGTATGCTCATAACCTACAGTGTTCCTTCAAGGAACAAAACTGCTTTGATACCACTAATGTAACATCCCAAAATATAGTAATTACTATTAATCAGAATTAATTACAATTAACAGTGAAGTGAACAGTCTTTATATTCCTAAAAGAAATTTAAGAGCCGAACGGCTCCAGTACAAAAATAACGAGCGCATCAAAGTTACAGGAATTAAATCAGACGAACGGTTTTTACAAAAGAAAAGAAAACCGAACGTCCTCATAAGTTACTATTTACAATCTAAACATCTACGAACGCTCTAAACAAAAATGAAAGACGAACGTCCTATTGCTCCGCTCTCACTTCCACTTCAACTAAGTTTCTTCTCCCTCGATCACGTCCTCTGGAGTGGCTTCTCCTTCTGCTCACATCCACACGGATGATCATTGCAAGACAGGACGAACGTACAGATACAATGAACAACACAAGGAAAAATGCAAGGAAAGGGTAAGCTTATAATATTTAATTCATACATTCAACATATACGTTCAACATTCCAACTTACACATACACATACAAGTTAACACAATGTAACATGGGAATATATATATATATATATATATATATATATATATATATATATATATATATATATAAGACCGACCGTCCGGACTGTATGAACCGTGTAGCTACAGGCGTCCTTGCACCCGAGTGGTGTAGTAGTCGGGATATACCTAATCAGCTGCCACTCGAGGTCAGTCCGTCGCCCATATCTAAGCGATGAACGAAGAACCTCCTGCCATTCCCACACATGACTACCCCCTTCTACGTGAAGATGAGTATCACGGAATATCAGGATGGACCAAGCCAGCATTAGCAATAGCCACAGTCATACTTTACCAATTTAATATCCAACATACATGAGACGTTCCACCCTGGAACGCTCGTCCAAATTCCATAATCATACAATCATGTAATATAGTGTTCACACGTCTTAGTAGTTCTTATTCATAACATTTTCATTCTGTGTTCCACATTCTTAAAAAGACGAACGTTCAACTCGGAGGAATATACCTTAAGAGGAATACTTAATTAAATTGGGAACTTTTGGTTAAAATGGGACGACTGCCAGTCAATGACCGAACGCGCCAATATACAATCACTAGCCATTTAGGACGAACGCTATTTACGTTCGTTAAGAAATCCAGTACAAGGACGAGCGTTCGTTTAAGACCGAACGCTACATTAAAGCGAACGCTAGGTAGATGACCGAACATAAATTATGACGAACGCATTGGTATAAGACCGAACGCTATTTAGGACGAACGCTTGGTATAAAACCGAACGCTATTTAGAACGAACGTTCGGTATAAGACCGAACGCTACTTAGGACGAACGTTCGGTATAAGACCGAACGATATTCAGGACGAACGTTCGACATGAGGCCGAACGATATTTAAGACGAACGCTTCGGTTGAAGACCGAGCGTTACGTATTTATAAAGTTTCAAATATTTATATAACTGAGCTGAACCGAACGCTCAGACACCAAATTGGGGACGCTCGTTCTCGAGCGGAATTCTTTCCAAATGAAAGGATTCCCTTCTAAGTTATTTTAAGGAAAACCGAACGGTCTAAGACCGTACGGTGACGAGCGTCATTTATCATAGGGAATGATATGAATTTCAGATTTTTCAATCTTAACAAAATTTTCCAGATTTCAAACATTTAAACTTATACTGTATAATTCATATGATTTTCAATTTATAAACTTTATAACATTCATTCCAGTAACTTCATATTCAACATCAACATACAGATTTATTTCATACACCATAACATCCATTTTTCATACGTATCAAACCAACATGCAGATCAAGCAAGATCAGAAATCATTTTCCATAACAGTAGTCGTCCATACAGCTCAAACATCATACATTTCATACATGCACATCAGATCATATAACATACAGTATAAATTAAACATATAAGCTTCCCTTACCCGGATCCGTACTGCAACTCCTCTTAAACTTAAGATTTTGTGGCTTCGTCCCACTAACGTTTTTCTACCCTCAAAGGTTCCTTATCTCTTCCAAATCAAATCAGCTTCAGCTTCTGAAACCGAACGGTTCTTCTTGCAATCCTTGCCACCAGGAGTCCTTCTATGGTGTCGGAATCGTGATCGGAGGAGATGAGACGGTGGTGATCTTAGAGAGAATGTGGGGAAGTCGTAGAGAGAAAGAGGAGAGAAAGAATTTTCCAGAATTATGAAAGGAGTATGCGTGTAGAGCGAGAGATGGGTTTTTCTGAGAAAGCATGTCTTGTTTCCAGTGCCGAACGAACGTCCGCTCCTCGTCAGCCACGTGCATTCCACTAACGCTTTCCAGACTCCTCTCGCCGTGACACCTGGCGTTCGCTAATGAACTGTCGCGCTCTCCGAGTGACACGCAAACTGCACTGCGTTTCCCCACTCCAGACTCCATGCAGCGTGACACCTGGCGTCTGCTGATGGAATGCTCCTTCCTGCTGCTGCCACGTACGCTGTTGAGGTGCCTCGTTCTCCACCTGCCACGCGTACTCCAACGTACGTTATTTTCCAGGGTCTTACAACTACTTAATAGTTTATTTTACATATTTTTCCTATTTTTTTAATTAATTTTTTGCCTTTTCTATTTTTATTTCTAATTTTGGGCACATATTGTATACAATTTCAAATAAATTAAGTTTTAAGTGAAGCTTTTATTTATTTATTTATATATTTAATAAAGTTCATTATTATTAAAATAAAGTCATCTAAGAATATTTTATTTTTAAGTTTAATAAAATCGTTTAACGAAATAATATCTATCAAAAAGACCGTCTAGTATAACTCATTAAACGTCATATATATGTCTAAACAATATCCTAAACTATAAAAAGAAGACAATATCCTAAACACAATACACTATTCTAAACAATATAGAGAACATACCATGTTAAACACAATAATACACGGACTACGCTAAACGTTATAATAAGTGCGTAACATTTTAAATTCAATGTACGAATAATACTTTTTGTTTGTTGTGTAATTTCTCTTTATCTGTGCAGATCCTTTAAGGAAAAATGTTTTATTCATATGTTTTATGTTGATCCAGAAGAACGCTGAAAAATACAAAGACATTCTAGGAAGACTTCTTCAATGACTTTTGTCTAACCTACATATTGTTGTACGTTAGAGCAATTATTACAAAAGAATGTAATTTATTGTCGAAGAACGTTGTACAAACATTAATATTGCAATGTTAAAATCATTTATTAGTTTTTAATTTCTTTTATTTAATTGATTCTTCCCTAGCTCTATAAATAGATAACTCTTCCTTCATTCCAAAACATAGCAAAATCAATCTTCTCTCATTCTCTTTTCTTCTTAGATTTATCCTTGATATTTTTTTCTCTTCTAAAACTATTATGGGTTTATTTATACTCTTTTTAGATATCCTTGCTAGTTCTGAGATCCTCAGAAATTCAGAGAAGTTTTTGTTGTATCCTGGGGGACTTGCGCAATACACCGCGGATAAGTCCTTAAGAACAGTGAAACTACATGCCTCAGGAAATACTATTTTGTCAGCTTTTCTACAACAATCTTAAGGACTTAGGGTTGACATCAACAACATGACTTTGGAGAACCAAACCATTGTTTCTGGAACTCAAACGATCTTCGCGAAATCACTTTCGGACGTGTCAAAAGTCGAGGTTTTCTCTAGACAGAACTTCTGACACTAGTAGGAACGTGTGTCCACCCTTTTAAACATGTATGGAGTTGTTGTTGCTCCCAAAAGGTACCTACACAAACTTGATCACACAAAAAAATTCTTAAATCTCATCCCAATGAATCTAAACCCACCTTTAAGAAAGGAAATTATTTCGTGTGTGAAAAGTCAGGCCATCATGCACCATAGTGCAGGCGTAAAGTAAGAAACGACAATCCTCCTAAGGCAAATAAAGCCAAAGGAGATAACATTATTGTTGCGATCGTTTCTCAAGTACATCTAATGACCAATGTGAGCAAATGGGTGGTAGATTCTGGTGCTGCCAGACATATTTGTGCAAACAGAAGTGCCTTTACCTCTTACACTAGTGTAGGGGATGGAGAAGAACATGTCTACCTTGGAGATTCAAGGACCACTCCTGTTTTAGAAAAAGGGAAAGTTCTTCTTAAGCTCACATCTGGAAAGACTTTGGCCTTAAGTGATGTGCTACATGTGCCATCAATCAGAGTTAATTTAATCTATGTAGCACTACTGGGAAAGGTGAGAGTTAAAGTGTTTTTTGAGTCTGACAAGATCATTATGACAAAAAATAATGTTTTCGTGGGGAAGGGATATTGTGATCAAGGACTCTTCATACTGAATTTTTTTGAAAATATTAATGAATCAAGTTCTTCTACTTATATTGTTGACTCGTATAATATATGGCATGCTAGATTAGAACATGTGAATTTCTCGTATGTTTTGAAATTACAAGAACTAGGATTAATTAATATGCATGATAAACAGCGTAGTAAGTTTGATATATGTGTAGAATCTAAAATAACAAAGAAAACATGTTATTATGTATAACACCAAACTGAATTGTTTGGGTTAATTCATACTGATTTAGCTGATTTGAAACAAACCATGTCAAGAGGAGGTAAAAATTATTTTGTGACTTTTATAGATGATTATTCTATATACACCAAAGTTTACTTAATCAAACATAAAGATGAAGCCTGTGATGTGTTTTTAACCTATAAAGCAGAAGTAGAAAATCAATTGAATAAGAAAATTAAGAGGATTAGATCAGATAGAGGTGGTGAGTATGTGATGTTTAATGACTTTTGTGTTAAAGAAGGAATTATTCATGAAGTGACCCCACCATATTCACTTGATTCTAATGGAGTAACTGAGAGAAAAAACAGAACTTAAGGAAATGATGAATGCTATGCTTATTAGTTCTGGTGCACCTGATAACCTTTGGGAAGAAGCCTTGCTTACTGCATGTTTTTTACAAAATAGAATACCCCATAAGAAAATCGGTAAAACTCCTTATGAGTTGTGCAAATGCTACCAACCTAACCTTAAATATCTAAGAGTGTGGAGGTGCCTAGCTAAGGTGATGTTACCCGATCCTAAGAAAAGGAAAATAGGCTCCAAATCCTCTTATTACATGTTCTTATGTTATGCTGAACATAGTGCTACCTACAGGTTTCTAGTTGTTAAAAGTAACATACTTGAGAGAAATTCTATAATGGAGACAAAAAATGCTGAGTTTTTTGAACATGTGTTTCCCTTAAAGGTTAGTGAGATGTCTCCACCTATTGATGATAATAATAATAGTGATACCATGAATGAGGATTTGAGAAGAAGTAAAAGACAGAGAAAGGAAACTTCCTTTGGAGATGACTTTTATACTTATCTTCTTGATAATGAACCAACAAGCTTTGTAGAAGCTACTAGTGTTTCTGATGCAAAACAGTGGGATAAGGCCATTAGGACTGAAATTGAATCAATTCAGAAAAACAATACTTGGACTTTAGTGGATTTGCCTAAAGGAGAAAAACTTATTGGTTGTAAGTGGATCTTTAAGAAAAAGTATCACCCTGATGGATCCATAGAGAAGTATAAGGCAAGATTAGTAGCAAAAGGTTTTACTTAAAAACCCAACATAGATTACTTTGATATTTTTACTCCTCTGACTATGATTTCCTCTATCTGAGTGTTGTTAGCTCTAACAACTATCAATAAACTAGTGATACATCAGATGAATGTTAAAACAACCTTTTTGAATGGTGATTTAGAGGAGGAAATTTATATGACTCAACCTAAAGGGTGTGTTGTACCTGGTCAAGAGGATAAAGTATGCAAACTTTTAAAATCCTTGTATGAGTTGAAACAAGCACCAAAACAATGGCATGAAAAACTTGATAATGTTTTTCTTTGTGATGGTTTTTCACCTAATGATCTGATAAATATGTGTACTCTAAATCTGAAAATGGTGATTGTGTCATTATATGCTTGTATGTGGATGACATGTTAATATTTGCTACATGCAATGAGATTGTCTCTAGAACTAAATTGTTTCTATGATCAAAATTTGAAATGAAAGACATGAGTGAAGCCAATGTGATTTTAGGTATTAGAATCACAAGGAAGGGAGATAAAATATTACTATCCCAAGAACAATACATTGAGAAACTTTTTAAGAAGTTTGGGTCTTATGAACTAAAACCAGTGAGTATCCCTTATGATGCTAATTCTAAATTAATGAAAAATACAGGATAACCTATATCTCAGACTCAGTATGCCTAGATAATTGGGAGCTTACTACACTTGATGAGCTTTTCTACACCTAATATTGCTTATGTAGTAGGTAGACTGAGTAGGTACACTCGATGTCCAAATCAGGAACAATGGGATGCATTTGTTAAGCTTATGAGATACTTAAGAAGTTCAATGGATTATGCCATTGAATAGTGGATTTTTTGTTGTACTAGAAGAGTATAATGAGGCTAACTGGATCTCTAATTTAGATGAGACAAAATCCTCTAGTGGTTATGTATTTAGCCATGCAAACAATTATTACAAGATCAACAATGGAATCTGAATTTGTTGCTCTTGAGATGGTTGGAAATGAGGTTGAGTGGTTGAAAAACTTCTTAGCAAACATTCCACTAAGAATGAAACCAACGCCATCGGTATCAATACATTGTGATTGCCAACCAGCAATAGCTATAACTAAAAACAAGAGTTACAATGGAAAGAATACACATATACAATTAAGACATAATTTGGTGAAGCAGCTATTAAAGAGTGGAACTATTTTCATTGATTATGTGAAGTCAAAACAGAATCTAGCAGATCCTCTAGCGAAACCCTTGGGAAGACAAATGATATTAGAAACATCGAGGGAAATGAGACTTAAGCCACTTCCAAACAAACAAGTGATGATAACCCAACCTTTGTGATTAGAGATCCCATGAATAAGGTTCATATGGGTAAAAAAAGTCACTTGTTTGTTCTGATAGCACTAAATTGATATATCCATTCCTATAGTGTGTGAAAGTGCTAGAGACTACATTTTTGAGAGGTTAAACTTTGTCATCAAAATTCTATGTGGTGTATGATTTGCAGCATACACTTGATGAAATCACCTATATGAGTGTCGAGTGGGGTCACCTGCATGAGATCTTGGCATGATCTCTAGAGCACTCACGAATACCGTGCACGCGCATGGCCTAGTAAGCGCAATACAACGATAACAACAAGGATTGTGGGGGTGTTGTGATTGATAAACATCTAACACACGTTAAGGGTCTTCGATTCATATAACTTGTTATACCAACTACATTGTGTGTTAAGTTTCTAAATCTAAGACTGTTGAAAGTATTTCTTGTGAGAATTATTAGAAGTAATGCTCCAATTATATATAAATGTAAGTATAGAACAATATCACTATTACAAGAGTCTAAGGAACACTACTTCAACTACTATCACTACTACAAAAAAAAAATTTGACGTCTGTTATTTTCGACATTTAACGTCCAATCCAAATCCGACATCTTATTGGAAGATGTCAATTTGACATCGGATCCCCTTACCCGAACGTCAATTTTAACGCCGGACCCCTCCTAAACTGAAATCCATTTTTTTAAAAAAAGAAATTAATTTGTTTTTACAATATTACCACATTTAAAATACATAAAACAATTCCAACACATCACAAAATTGTATATATTATGAGTTTTAAGCAATGGAGATTGGGCACTCAATGTCGCTGTCGAGATCTGTCAACAAGTGCACAAAACTACATCAAAAACAAAAATTAATAGGTGCAAACTAAATTTAATCGGTGCAAACTAAAGTTAATCGATGCAAAATAAATCAATTGGAAGAAAATCAATCAAACATACCTTGCAGTAGCAATGGCAAACACGAATAAACGAAAACCCAAACGAAAACGCGAAAGAAAGTGAGACTCACGTTCTGAGTTTTTGGGGTTTAAAAAGGCATGTGACGTCAACCCCCCACCACCACCGACGTCTAATTGCTAAAACAATCCATTTTTGCGCGACTTTTGGGGTATTTTGGCAGCTTATTGACGTCCCGGGTGTTGAAAATAGAATGGCTTAGTTTCAATACCAAGATGGGGGGTGAATTGGTGAAACACAAAAATCAAAGTCTTTTAAAAATCTTTTTCACAAAAGGATGATCTTTCAAAAGTTTCTTGAATCGCAAGGAATAAGATTTTTTAAGTGCAGCGGAAATAGTTGACAACGTGAAAAGTAAAGTCGACTTAGAAAATTAAAAGTGCAGGGATAGAGAATTTAAACGCAGGTTTTTATACTGATTCGGCCAAACTGCCTACATCCAGTGTCCTTCCAATCCTAGGAAGCAAATGCACTATAAAGATCAAGGTTTTTACAACAAGGCTTTTATAGCGACCTCCACGTCAAAATATAAAACACCTCTCTAACCCTCTAATCAAAATATAGGCATGTACAAACAAAGACCAACAACAAGATGTCCCCTCTCCTGCAGTCTTTAATCACTTTGAACAATCCTCCAAGTCCAGAACGCCACACGTTTTCTTCCTGTAGTCATAACAAGGCAGCCACAATCTTCACAAGATTGAGAGAAGAAGTTAATCACGTATCAGACACCTCAAGTGTTGGTTGATCAATCAGTCAATGCACATAGATTCTTGCTCGTCAAGCAATCACCAAAGAATGAACACCTCAGTCTTTCTTGATGGATTCTTGGAGCTTTAGCACGTTCTACCAGAGATCAATAATATGAAACAATTCAATCAAAACGTTAGATTCACAAAAGTCTTTGTAGAAATCAAATTCACCTCTATATATAGTTTTCCATAAAACTGACACTCCTAAGTCGATTATGCTACTAATAGAGTCGATTATACTCAGACAATTATAACAATTATTAGCAGTCAAACTAACTTAACTAATTTCGCATTTAATACAGTTGACTCACAATCAATGCTTGGTCAAAGATATAAAATATAGTCGTTAGACATCACAAGCATTAACAGAATTTTAAAACATAACTAACTAAGTCGAGTAGCTCGCGCAATGTAGTTTTGAAAAACTTTCTTTCCAAAAATACTCACAGCACACTTTGAAAAAGTTTGTGAAAGCCACGAGTTTTAATTAACATACTTCATAATGAAATCGACTTAAAACTGTTGTTTTGCCACATATTATAAGTTCAACTAAAGTGCATGTGGTTTTCCTTTTCTAAAACATATGTCATGCATTTACATATAAGATCTCATGTAAAACACAGTGAATTGCAGCAATGACAGAATCAACACAAACATGTTCTCAAATAATCATAAACATGAAAGCTATGAACATGTAACACATTTAACAACATATAACAACACATGTTGTTATTAATTATCTTGTCATCATCAAAAACCAGAAGTTCTTTGAGATTCTAAGGTTTGGCCAAACCAGTGCTCTCCTTATTAACAATCTCAACACCGGGAAAGGGATCTGACGTCTAATGTCTGAAAAAAGTGACCTTTCAATTCTGATTTTGTAGCTTCTGGCTGAGGATTTGACGTCTAGTTTGGGGGGTCGACGTTTATGTCATAAAAAATTTAATATTGAGGCTTATAATGAGGTATTTTTGGACCTTTTTTATGTTTGTGAAGGGAGGAGCCGACGCGGGGGGGCTTGTAGCATATGTCTAAAGGTAATTAAACAATGAATTTTCGGTTATGTATGCAGACCATTTGATGTCTAATCTTGGGGGAACTGACGTTTATACCTTATTTGATGTCTGACCCTAGGGAACCGACGTCTATAATGGCGTTTTATTTACAAAACTGTCACCGGTCATTTTTTATGTTGAATTTTCTTTCGTTACATGTTAAACGCGTGATGTTAAACGCCATTTTTGCACTAGTGTATAAACTATGCTAGAAATAAACTAAAACTAGACTAAAAGAATACAAAAAAATAATAAAACTAGAAATTAATGAAACAACCTATTTTATCATTTAAAGTCTAAAATAGTCTAAAAACCACCGATTAAGAGGAAATACAAATGAAAGACAATATAGCTAATCTACATTAAAAATGTCTTAAACCTAAGACTCTCACTAACAAGTCATCATATAAGTGTCTTTCACTTTAAAATTTTCTAACACATGGGGATTCATAAACAACATTAACTTATAATTAGAAATATACTCAAAGGATTCTTCATGTTGTTCATTTATAATCAAAATACTTAGAATGTTAAGCATAAAACATGAGTTCAACATCTCAAAGGAGGATACGAGATATATAGATTTAGCTCCAACCCTTTTACTTAGTTCTTAATTATGCATCACCTTTTGTTTGGACATATATGCTCCCATGTAATAACATGATCACGACAGTGCAAAATCGCAAAAGTACAAGCAAACAAGAAGGTAAGCTACCAAATAAAAACATTTATAAAAGTTATCATGAATCTTCAAAGGAACATAAACAAACTCATATCATATTCTAGTCCATCATCATGTGAGAATGCATGTACCATGAATCAATTTTTTTAGAAGAAAAGTTGTGGTTGGCTCGAGTACGTCTTAAAGACCATGCACTTGTCATACTAGAATATAGATTCAGGACGACGCCTAGGGTCCTACCAACCAAATAAATCAAGGCTTGGACTCTAACCAGAAACTTTAGTCCATCAAGTGTGATAAGGTGAATCCCCTTGCAGTTTGGCTACACATAGTCTATTCTTGAGAGAACCACCCTACCAAGTCCACTAGTGACCTCCATCAACTAGGTATTTTCATATATGTGATCATGTACACTAGTACAAAAACAGCGTACAACGTCGAATATTTCGGGCCTTTCACGTCAAATTCGAGGTCGACAACATATCGGGAGACGTTAAATTGATGTCAAATTTTAAAATTCAACGTAACATCGAATTTTGTCTATATATGACGTTAAATTAACGTCGAATTTTGTCAATATACGACGTTAATATTTTTTTTTTATTTTTTTTAATTAATTGTGATCCTTTTTTACAATTCTACTAGACTTGAAAAGCAGAAAAACACCAAATTTTAGTTTTTGATATTTTATAAAGCATGAACTATGAACGTGTAGTTAAGTATCAACAACAAACAACAATGACCAACAACAAACAAGTTCAATCAAACAACAACAACAACAACAAACAAGTTCAACCAAACAACAACAACAAATAAGTTCAACAAAAAAACAACAAACAAGTTCAACAAATAAGTTTTTCAAAACGAAAATGAAAACTAACCTTCAAAAGGTGGGTTCGTTGGAATAAAGTGTCGTCACTAGTGAGAGAGAAAGCAGAATGCGGCTATGAAGGACAAGAACATGAAAATAATCGGTCAAAACAAATGAAAATCATATATAAAGTAGTTAATTAACATGCATTTATATCAAATGAAAGAAAAATTACATGTGATGATCGTCAAACTTCGTTCGAGAAAAGTTTGAGAAGAGAAAAGGGTATCGCACACTAAGATAAAGTGAATGAATTTTCAATCTCCCGCTCAAATTTTTATTGAATTCACTAACCTTTCGATGTTTAACGCTGGGGCATTCGACGTTCAAACATCATTCTGTAATAGATCTCTTAGGATTTTGATAACAGCACTCAATTAATGCATCCAACCACTCTAATGTCCATCACGTCGAAGCCCCATGCAGATTAGACGTTCTATTGATGAGCTTTGTTTCTCAACACCAAGAGGGGGGTGAATTGATGTTTTATAAAAATACTTGCTTTTCAAATATTTTTCGCAAATAAGATGAATCTTTAAACCTTTCTTGAACAGCAAGCAATGTGTATGCAATATAACAGTATGCGTATTCGAATGATGACATTATGTAATAGATTAATGTAGAGAGATAGGGAGAAGAAAACTCAAACTCTGAGTTTTATATTGGTTCAACCTTAATGCCTACATCTAGTGTCCTTTCAATCAACCTGAGATTGAAAGCCAATTTGCATTATAAAGATCTGAGTTTTTACAACAAGGGCTTTACAGCGACCACACTGTCAAAATGTAAATCACCTTTCTAACTCACTAATCTAATATAGCCAAATACAAAAAACCCTACAGCAAGAACAATCCTCTCCTGCAGTCACCCCTTTGAGAACCCTCTCAAAGTACAAGAACTCCTCGTTCTTCTTCTTGGCAACATGCATAGGGAAATAACAACACACAAATTGCGAAACTTCTCCTGATCACACAACAAGCACCTCAGTTGTGCAGAAAGATCAGATTCTTCAAATCAGTCGAGCTTATCTCTCAAGAAATCTTCAAGAATAGTCCACCACTTCAATTTCTTGTTTCTTGGAGCGTTTGATCACTTCTGTAAAACTTTTTAGCCCAATCTAAATCAGATATGAAAATGTTAATCTCAAATTGTCTTATAGAAATCCAATCAATGCGTCTATATATAGTTTTAGTCAATTCAGACGCAATTCAATCGATTACTCTTTTAATCTAATCGGTTACATTAAATACTTGTAACAAATTTATAACCACTTAAGCTTTTTAACTAAATACGCAATTAATGAAATCGATTTTCATTTAATGCTTAGTCAACACATTTAAAAATATGACCGTTGAAACAATTATGACAAGCATGAAACAGTTTTCAAATCAATAACAGACTTAATTGAATACATAATCCATATAATCGATTAAGCTTCAACACTTAACACAATTTTGAAAACTTTTTCTTTCTAATTCACAACATAGCACATTTTAAAAAGATATGTGCAAACACACGTGTTTTAATCGATTCACCAATTAATGTAATCGATTCAAAACAAGTTGTTTTGCCTCAGTTTAAAAACACGAATTGTCTGATGATCTGAATTGATTATCACACCTCTGTAATCGATTTAGTCATTCAGATATGCTTTTGTGCACATAATTTCCTTATCACCAAAACATACAGTATGCATACACAGATATGATCACTTTACTAACACAATATGCAACAATCAACATATTATATGTTCGACACATGTGACAATCACAACATGTGCATATTTCATAATAATCATAAACACATACAACATATGACATATACCACAGTACATATTCATGTGTTTTTATTATCAATGTGTTGTCATCATAAAAAACCACTATCACAAGGATTGGGTTTCGTTATCACAGTGCTCCACGTATCAACACTTTTGGCTGACAAATAATACGTCGAAGCCCCTACAGAATTCGACGTATTATTGGTGATTTAAAATAAAATAGAAAAAAGAATTAAAAAGGGGTAACTCTTTGGCTTCTGGCTGAAAAATAGTACGTCAAAGCCCCTACAAAATTCGAAGTATTATATGTGGTTTGAAAGAAAAAAGAAAAAAGAATTAAAAAGGGGTTACTTTTTGGCTTCTGGCTAACAAATAATACGTCGAAGCGCCTACAGAAATCGATATATTATTTGTTGTTTGAAAGAAAAAAGAAAAAAGAATTAAAAAGGGGTGACTCTTTGGCTTTTGGCTGATAAATATTACGTCGAAGCCCCTATTGAATTCGACGTACTATTGGTGGTTTAAAAGAAAGAAGAAAAAGAATGATGCGCTGGTTTAAATAATTACCATCATAGAACGTCGAATTGTATAGGACTTCGACGTTTTACAATTCTAAACAACATCTAATAATTGCATTTATTTACAAAAATGTTATCGGTCATTTTTTACGTTGAATATTCAGTGGTTGGAGGTTGAACGTGTGACGTTATACGTTATTTTTGCACTAGTGGTACCAAGCAAAGTTTGCATAATCTCATTATGTTGCACCCCTAGGAAATCCACTGCCTAATGTACACCATTCATACTAGGTGATATCTCTCCCTTAAGGTAATCCACATAACAACTCCCATGAATCCTAGCTAATGATCAATTGACTTTGACAAGGCCCTCGTCTAGATTTTATTCAATCAAACAATAGTTTTGGCTAACTTTCGTCTTAGTACTACTCACCCTACTTATTCATTAGGTTTTGACCAGTTTAGTTCAATCCATGCTCTATACAACCCAGTTAAGACAAGATTGTCTACCCTTATTTTAAAGTTAAACAAAATTATCTAACAAAATAGTGTTTATAAAATAGTATCGTCCAAAATAACTCTTAAATGCATTACATTATCCTAAATGATATAAAGAACAACCTACCTTAAACGATATAGTAAATAGACTATATTAAATATTATATTAAATAGTCTAATTTCTTAAATACGAGATACAAATAATATATTTTTTTTATTATGTAGTTTCTCTTCATCTATACAAATCCTATCAAAGACAAGTGTTTTATTTCTATGTTGATTTAGAAAGACAGAAAAAAAAATTCTAAGAATGTTTTCTTCAATGTTTTTTTCTTCAATAAATCCCTGTAGCGACACAGTTTCCCGTGCTTGTGTTTTTTGTTTCTAATAAATCCGTTTATAAATTCAAGTGTTTTCGTTAAAGTAAATGGGAATTGTCTTATTATCATATTATAAATATACTCGCTGAAATAAACAATAATATAAAAATATTACTGAAAAATGTATCTATTAAAATTAATAGATACAAAGGGAAAAATGTGAGTTTCATAATAAATATAAACTTTAATCATAATAAATTATAATTCAAAATAATATTTTTACTGACAAGTTTGTGGAAAAGTTATTTTAACTTAATTAGTTTCGTTGTAAGTAATTAATTTAGATTTTTGGTTAAAGAAGATTCAAAACTAGAAGGAAAAATACCACTAAAAGATAATTAAAAAGCACAAGTTTTTAGAATTAAAAAAAATAGTTTACTTCTTTTTAATAGATTTCATATGTGATATGATCCGTGGTATAAAACTTTTTAAGTAGAATTCCTTGTTAATATTTGCAAACATTTTTTGGAATGCCAAATTCTGAACTATTCCTTCAATCATAACGTGTACCTCTGGCCGCGCAGCTTCTTCCAATGTAAGAACTCTTCAAAACTGCAACTAACTCTCTACCGTAAGATGGATTGGCTTAGAAGCAGCTTTTCTAGGAGTTCAAGGAATAGCAAAACCCCAAATACCCAAACACAGTCTAACTCCAAACTGCAGGATCAACAACGAGAAGAAAGCGTATATGGGATTACCGAGGAACTCATCAACCACGTCAAGTCCTTCACCGTCGACACATTTAAGAATTTCCCTCTCAAAGGTTTCCCTCCAATGTTCATACCCTAATTGAACAAAAATTGTGTGATTACGGGGCCCATTTTTTTAATTTTCAATTTTCGTAATTTTTCTTGCCTGTTTTACCATTCACCACAGTTGATGTAAATTTCTTTAATTGTCACACTAAGTAATCGTGATTATTGGTTGCTTGGAATTGGCAGCTGTAGCTTCGTATACTTCTCAGGGAAACCCAATGTTGTTGTAGTGTTATTTTTGAGTTATCTATTGTTTTATATTTGAAAAAAAAAGTCTTCTTTTGTTCAATTTTGTTTTTTGGTTGCAGATGAAGATGAAGGCAGTTATTGGGAAGAAACTCAATCTTCTTCAAGCAAAGTTCGAAAGGATCTCTCCGATTGGCAAGAGAGACATGCAATCCTCGTTCTATCAAGAGTCAAGGTTTGTCTTTAACTATTCTTGTTTATTTGTGATGTTGAACACTTGAAGTATTAAACAGTAAAACTACTTGTGCTCGTTTGTAGAAATAGAGGATTTTTCCTTCATTGGTATCCCAAATATTGCAAGGTTGATGACACTCCTTAATCTAATCTATAAAATCATGTATTTTGTATTTGTTTGCTTGCATGACATTGCCTAGTATCCATGCCGTTGATTAGTAGTCTTTTTTTCTTTTTCTGATGATTGAGTGGCCTATTCGAAGTGTAATCAAGTGGCCCCACTTAAAGGAGCAAAGCTCTGTCTGATCATGTTTCTTCTTTTCACGAAGGGAAACTATATTAGGAATAGACAATGACAACAAAAGTTGTATTCCACTAGGTGATGTCTGTGGTGGTGAGTGGTCCATGCTAAGGATTTCAACTAGTTACATTGAAGGTCGAGTTTCTGGAAAAATCCTCGTTTTTCCCTAGCTTGGAACCATCATTTATGAGACCATAGTCTTTGTACAAATAGACTATTTTCCCATGTTGGCTTTAAAATATTATAGCAGTCGTGGATCCTGCCAATCAACTTAAGGCCTTTTGGGCACAAATGTTGATATTAAAAGAATCAGACATGGTGTGATGCAAAATGTTTGTAGAGGTCTTGTCTGACGCCATGTTGGATTGGTTTAGCACTTTGCCCGGCAGGAATGTATCCTTACTCGTGGAATTGTCTAGTTTGTTCTTTAATCAGTTTGATGTGAATAAAGTAAAACCTCTCAAAATAGGAGATTTGTTTGACATCAAGTAGCAAAGTGGTGAGCCTTTAAAGGACTGCATGGCTAGATAAGGAAATGTTCATGGATGTGTTTGTAAGGACTCCGAGCAAGCCCATTCAGCAAATCACTTATATAGCGAAAGGTGGAGACTCGTAGCTGAGGTAGTGATGTCCCCCCAAAAGAACAATGAACGGCTTAAGCCTACGACCTCCAAAAAGGCTTCCAGTCGTGTTTCAACTTGATATTGAGGATGCATTTCTCCATGGAGATCTTGAAAGAAGGTCTATATGAAACAACCTCTTGAATTTGTTGCTTAGGGGGAGTTGTCTAATAAGGTCTGTCATATTTGTAGGTTCTTTTATGGGCCTTAAGCAATCACCTTGTGGATTATTTGGTAATATTTTGTTTGTCATTCAACAACTCGGAATAATACAAAGTGAAGCTTATCATTCACTATTTAACTTCAATTCTCTCCAAGCTTACCAGTTTTGGACTGTCAAGCTAAATTATTTCACTGTGACTTGCCCTAACATTCCCTTTGCAATAAGCATAGTAAGTCAAGTTTTGAGTAGTCCTTGTCAAGAGACCATTGAAATGTGGTTGTACAAATACTAAGATATATTAAGAAATCTCTTGGCAAAGGCTTTAATTATAAAGATAAGGGGAATACTCAAATTATTGGGTATTTTGATTTTGACTAGGTGACTCAACTAGTGATAAATGTTCAACTTCAGGGTACTTCTTGTTTGGGGGATAATTTAATATCTATGAAAAACAAGAAAAAAAAAATGTTGTGGCATGATCAAGTGCAAAATATATGGCAATGACTTTAGCCATTTGTGAGCTCATGGCTAAAGGAACATATCAAAGAGTTTAAATTTGAAGATTCTCAAATGCATCTTGTATTTGACAACGAGGTAGCATTACACATTGCTTCTAATCCTATCTTTCATGAATGAACCAAACATGTTGATGTGGGTTGTCGTTTCATAATGGAAAAACTGGACTCTAGAGATATCATTACTAGATTAGTCAATTCTAATGAACAACTGGTCGACATATTCACCAAATCTCTCTGAGAGGGCCAAGGATCCATCACATTTGCAATAAGCTGAGCACATGACTTACACGCACCAACTTGAGGGTGAGTATTATGATTACAAAAATAAGAGTCATATCTTTATAGTTACAAATATCAAGATCATATCTTTATAATAAGAAATATCAAGATTGTATCTATATTATTCTAAGGTCATATTCTTATTATTAGAGGATGTCACATGTTCTTTATTAATTTTATTGATTTAGTTTTCTCAATGTAAATAAACCAGTCATGCTGTCACAGAAAGAGACGTTTTCAGCTCAATGCTTCTCTTTGTCTTTATAGCTTAACAGTTTGTTCTTTTTTCTCATGCTTTCCAATGTGTGGACAACTAACATTGTGGTGCTAAGTAATTTTATTTGGGTAACAACTATCAAGGGAAAAACGTCTCATGACTTTGGCATCTGAAAAAGTTCATGATGTATTAGATAATGGAGGACATAAGAAGCATGGAACTTGAGAAAATCTTAAGAATTTGCCATGCCTATAATGATTTTTTCTTAAGAATACATGACTGTAAATATAACAAGAATGAAGATTTGGAAGAATGAAGCAATCTTGTACTCAAATTATATGGCGTGTGTTTTGTTTTTTAATGTTCCTATCATTTATTCCTTTTGTGTCTCTATGTGTTAGGTTTCTATAATCGAAAACCTAATTCCCTTCTCTTGCAAATCACAACAAGAACACAAAGCAGAAGAATGAATGAAACGTATTGATTTATTTGCACATTAACAGTATCGAAAGTCAATGTACAAGTATGGATGTAAGTATGGACGTAAGTATGGGTAACTATGGGAGCCTAATCCCCCTCCTCAGGCCAATGCCCTGACTGTACAAGTAAAATATAGCCTAACCTAAAAGACTGACAATTATTCTATTTATAATAGGTTCCTCCCACAAACCGTTATTACAGTTGTGCTTTCCATTGTTCAACGTTCCCGTTAAACCGAACGGCCCCCACCCCTTAACCGTTCGACATTCGCCTCATGCTCCCATTGCATGTGGCCGCTTGGCCCCTACTGCCTGTAGCCGTTCGGCTCCTTCCCCATCACCCTTAACCGTTCGGTTCTGTCCTCCCTCATATACTAGCCGTTCGGCTCCTTCCCCATCACCCTTAACCGCTCGGTTCTTTCCTCTCTCATATACTAGCCGTTCGACTCCTTCCCCATCACCCTTAACCGTTCGGTTCTTTCCTCTCTCATATACTTTCCAGCCCCTATCACTATGTTTCTTCTATCATTGAAAATATTTTAACCAGCAACAAATAACAAGCAAACAAGAAGTGATACTTTTCCTTGTAGATCTATGTTGACTGGGGAATGCACCAAGTAAATTTCCAATTTCTAATTTCTAAGACCAAAGACTTTAGTTCAATATTCAACCAAAAACATAACAGGATATGATAGGGAAGCACCTAGCTGCATATCTGAATGAAGAAACTAACTTATTCACCAATAAATCCTCTGTCTTGTAATCTCCTATATTTGTTGCTGCTCATCTCTTCAAGGGGGTTGGACTTTATCTGGTGTGAAGGGGGACGGGAAATGTCTTTTTAACCTTGTACTCCTTTATCTCTTCAGGAATTCATATTTCCTTTTACACCTGTAATTTTTTAATTTTGGTATTATTTGTTATTACCAAGTCGATCTTATGAATGCTAATGTTGATAAATTAGAGTTAGATTATGTTAGGGTATAAGGTGGAAGGTAATGATAAGGGTTGGGAGGTAATGAGAAGGAGAAGAAAGGTAGGAGGGAAGTGAGGCCGAACAGTATTGACCGTAAAGGCTGAACGATGGAAGGCATGGAGAGGTAAGGCCGAACGGTGACAACGGGGGGCGACCAGGACGAACGGTGGGAGGTATGAAGCGACCAGGCCGAACGGTGGGAAGCAGGGAAGGACCTGAGCCGAACGGTTGAAGAATCACCATCTTAACTGCGCAACGGTTAGGGGGGCGAGAGCTAATTACAGTAAAAGGAGCCACAATAGGAGAGAATATTCAGTATAAGTTAATTAGAGTAAATAAATATATATCCTAGGAAAATATTCAATACAAGATATTTATAATTAAGGATATATGCTAGGATAATATACGGGGGATATTTATATTAAATATAGAGATATTTATATTAAATGCAGATATATTCTAGGGAAATATTTAGTAAGAGATGGAGCGGGAAATAATTAGTATAAATAAAGCTAGAGTCTAGGGTTAAGGGTATGCTTTTGATTTGTGAGTTTTGTAAAGGAGGTTATGCTCCAGAACAGTTGACGGAGGTTATGCTCCCAATTATTGTTTGTTTTCTATTTGATTCAGTTATTCTTATCAATAAAAGAGATTCATTCATCCATTATCATTTGTTTATTGTTCTATCACGTGTGTGAGAGTGTGAAAGGTTGTATTTGGCTAGTTTAGGTACTCAGATACGTAACAGATTATCACTATCACACTTTCCTGATAGAACTAAGTGATTGTTTTTCTGCTACTTGGCAATTTTTGTTCACTATTATGAATGGTCCAGTGTAAATAATTAAACTAGAACCGAGGAAAATAGAATGAAAATTGAATAAATTTCTTTCACCTATGGTTGTTGGTTGTTGGTTGTAAATGCTGTAGTCAATTAAGATGATTGTGTGCAAAATTAAGCCAATTTAGATTTAGCAGCTGTAAAACATGATAAATTATTAATGCAACATTATACAGGATGTGCATGAGTCTTAAGTTAGTGAAATAAGCTATGAAAGCACCTTGGTGAAGACTGTTAGAATTATTGTATTTGTATTTAGATGTGAGTTGTGAGTGTGCTGTATGTGAGTGTCTGTGAGGTGTGTACCACTCCCTTAATCCTATAAGTATAGGATTAAGGAGAAGGGATGTAACAAGTAAGAGAACCATTTCATTCAATACAATTCCATTATCACATGGTATCAGAGCAGGTTATCTGATCTACCTCTAGGGTCTCTGCTGTCTGCTGGCGGCCGGCCGTCATGGCCGCCGGCAGCCCCTACAATTTTCGGCAGCCTCTACAGTTTCCGGTGACAGCTCCTCAAATTCCATTTTCTCTTCTTCTCTGTGCATCCGTCCAGACCAAGTGTGCCACTGCTGTCGCCGCCACTTTCCGCTGCCATCGCTGCGGACTCCGTCGCCGCCGTCGCTGCCGCCGCCGCCGCCGGTCACCGTCACAGTTTCGACGGGTGACCAGCGGATCTGGACCGTCTCCTTGAGCGACGGCCACCCCTGCCGGAGACAGGACCAGAATCCTCCGAACGCGCCGCCACGGAGCTCTTCTTTCCGGCTAGTCCGCCGCCGGCCGCCGTCACCGTTTCGACCGGTGACCATCGGATCTGGAGCGTCTCCTCGAGCGACGGCCAACCCCGTCGGAGACAACACCAGATTCCTCTGAACGCGCCTCCACGCGCCTCCTCTTTCCGGCAGATCTCGGACGCGTATAGCCACGCGCCGCCTTGTCGCCGGCCACCGTCACCGTTCCGACCAGCGACCACTGGATCTGGTTCGCCTCTTCACGCGACGACCAACCCCACCGGTGCCGGCGACCGAAACCTCCGCACCAGCTGTCACGCGCCGCTTCTTCTCTGCCAGTCTCGGCCGCGTGTTCTGCACGCGCCGCCTTCCCGCTGCCGGAGTTTCACCGCGACACCTCCATAACCGTCGTCGGAGCTCCCTCTCTTTGTTCCGACCCTCAGAGCAGCCATTGCTGCCATCTTCGTCTCCACCGTTGATGTCCAGGCGCCATTTGCTGCTGTCCCGCGCCGTTTGCCACTGTCTAGGCGCCATTTGCCGCTGTCCCGCGCCGTTTCCGCTGTCCCGCGCCATTTCTGCTGTCTGGCGCCGTTTCTCCGTTGTCCAGGCGCCGGTTGCTGCTGTCCGGGCACCGTTTTCCGCTGTCCAGCCACTGTTTGCCTCTGTCTGCGCCGTCTGCCGCTGTCCAGGTGCCGTTTCCACTGTCCGGCGCCGTTTCTGCTGTCCGGCACCGTTTTGCCGTTGTCCAAGCGAAGTTTGCCGCTGTTCGGCACTGTTTGCCACTTTTCGGTGCTAGAGTTAGCACTGTTTGCTGCTGTTTGGTGCTAGAGTTAGCACAGTTTGCCGCTGTTCGGTGCTAGAGTTAGCCCGATCTTCTTGCACTATTTGCTGCTGTTCGGCACAGCCGTTGTTCGGTGCTAGAGTTAGCCCGATCTTCTTGTGATACACTGCTACGTATCACCACTTGGGAATTGTCCAGCAAAGAATTTTGGACCTTCAATTTGGATCTTTGATGCCTCTGTTTCAGCATTGTAGCTTAATCTTGTGTTTTGTTTTAGTGGTCCAGCAACTGTGATATTCCACATTTCCGCCGTTCACACTAAGGGGGAGTACGTTTCCAAGACACTGTAAGTCACATGTATATGGGTGTAGTCCCTGCAGTTTTGTAGATTTCAGCTACTACTGTTGATCCCGTCACCCAGCCATCATTGATGAGGATTTAGTGTAGTCCCTGCAGTTTTGTAGCTCTTAGCTTTCAGCTACCACTGTTGATCCCGTCACTCATCCATCATTGATTGGAGAATCAGTCCTTGCAGTTTGTCATTGGCCACCAATGCTTTCCTTCATCTACTTTTGAAGTTGAAGTTTCACAAGCTGCTGTTGTCCATCTATGTTTGCCTCACACTCTTGAAGACAAATCATCTAGTTCAACACCGAGTTCATCTATTCCAAGCTTAGTACATACAATATGTATGCTCTAGCTTGAGGGGGAGTGTTAGAATTATTGTATTTGTATTTAGATGTGAGTTGTGAGTGTGCTGTATGTGAGTGTCTGTGAGGTGTGTACCACTCCCTTAATCCTATAAGTATAGGATTAAGGAGAAGGGATGTAACAAGTAAGAGAACCATTTCATTCAATACAATTCCATTATCACAAAGACTTTTACTAGTTGGAGCCTCGTAAGAACATTTGTAGTAGCTAAAAGACCACCACTGTCTAACTTTTCTTGAATATAGTTCGTCAATCTCTCTTTGTTTTCTCCTGTCTTGTCCTGTTGAGTTGGATTATGGACAATTCTAATAGTTGAACTGTTGTCGCAAAGGCTCATTGCTGCCTCTCATACTTTGCTTTGAGTCATCAAGAATAATCTTCATCTATAATCCTCCACACATGTTGCGTTGCATAGCTCTAAATTTTTCTTGTGCTCTAGATTGAACATCTAGTTACAATATCCAGAAGTGACTTTCCTATCGACGACTGACTTGAAACAGTCTGCATCTGTATATATCTCGATGGAGGACAATGTTCTTGCTATACTGAATATCGATTTCCCTAGACTTGCCTTCAAATATTGGAGGATCCTATCAACTGCCTATTGTTTCCTTTCTTGCGGTCATGTATAAAATTACAGACCACACTACCAACATAGGCAGATAGAAGATTAGTATATACAACTTGCTACATATGATACCTTATAGATATCTTCCTTTCCTCAAGGCAATTGCATGATTTCTGTAACTTTTTTCAATTTTATTTTCACGGGCACTTACCTCTGGGTTAACACATTAACCCCCTAATTAACTATTTAATATCCTAATTGTACTAACCATCCCTCATTCTTATACGTACACGTGACTGCACAAATATTTGAATGCTAAATTTTTATATACTTTCCTGTTTAGAGAATATTTTATTTAAGAAATTAAATGAAAAGAGTATTGTCTATTTCTATGCTTGATACATTACAATCGAGTCACAGTTACCAGAGTTCTTGTGGGTATATCAATAGGAATTTATATGGAAATTTCAGAGTCCCTAAACATATTGTCATCTTTGATTAGGTTACTGTATGTATATTGATGTTCCAAAGTCATTAATTTTTTTTTATTATTTGTCGATAGCTATTAGTGCTAGGCACCAACAAAGACTTCAATTTATTGTCACACATTATATGCTATGGATAAACTTCTCACAAGATGTTTTCTCATATGTATATACATACATACATATATACATATACACATATACATATCACATAAATGTTTATATACATAAATACATACATATATGATAGAATAGAAATTATTCTCCTGTAATTAAGCCAATTGTTTTCCTATATATCACGAGTCTCTATGATCCAGACTTCACCTCCTTGTGTTTGATAGTCATGCACCTCTTCTCTTTTAGACACCGCCGCACGCTCCAAGGCTCTCCTTGCTTCCAATTGTCATTGCTCCTTTCATCTCCACCAACAACCTGCTTCTGCACCTTCACTCTCTTTCTTCAACCACTCGCAGGCTACCCTTCCTCTTCTAGCAGCTACGATCCACCCCTCCCTTCATTCTCCTATCCACACGTCATCCCCTGGCCCTAACAACCCTACACTGTCACCTGACAGCCCAACCACTGCCTCTTTTCTTTGTCGTTCACTTGTGCCCCACTGTTGACGCCATGTATTCAACCAACTTCGATCCTGGCTCCTCACCAGTCATTGTGGTTCCTATGCCAAAGTCCTACTCGGGTAAACCTAAATTTCACATCAATAATATCAAAAGTAGCATCCCTTTTGTGTTGGACACGGAGAAGGACCATTATGATGTGAGTTTAACTTTTTGAAACTCATGCTCGGGTTACCAGAGTTCTTCATCATATTATCCCTCGACTTGGGAAGGAACGTCTGGCTCCAATTGACGTTGGTCATGAGCAGTGGACAACACTTAATTCTACTGTACTTCAGTGGATCTATTCTATCATCTCTTTTGATCTCACTGCTAATGTCATGGAGAAAGGCTCCACGACTATGGCTAATTGGAATTGTTTAGGATTTAGGTCAACCATAATTCCCATGTTGCTTTAGAGCAGGTTTCTCTTCCACTCTCATTGATGACTTTTTGAATGTTTTGCATATTGTCAATGTCTCAAACAACTCTCTGATTAGTTGACGAATGTTGGTGCTCCTGTTAGTAGTCATTGTTTGGTATCATATCTGGTCTCTGGTTTGTCTGAGCCCTTTCATGGTGTAGTCACCCTGATTTGTCAAAGCAACCCTTTCTATGTAAACGGGCTAAAATAGGTTTTTAAGGCTAAATGTTACTTTTAGTCTTTCATGTTGGTATTCTTACGCTGAGTTTTGAAACTCCCGATTTGGTACTTAATGCTTTCGAAAAGGTTCATTTTTATTCTCATTACCTATAAAGTTAAATATGTTATTAGAGTTAGCTAAGGTGTCCTTTATCAGAGTTTTAAAAGTTTCCATTTGGTACTTTATGTTTTTAAAAAGGTTCATTTAGATAATTTCTGATTTAAAAAAGTTTCATTTTGGTCATGTTTAATTAAAACGTTAAATAGGTTAATAGATACGTTAGTAAACTTTGTTAATCTATTTAACATTTTTGTTAAAAAAACTAAAATAATATTTAATTGACTCTTTTAAAACTTATTGTACCAAAACGAAAAAAAAATGTCAAAATATGAAGAACTAAAAGTAAGATTTTGTTGTTTTTTGACAATCTGTGGTGGCAGTGTTGATGGCTTATATTACTAACTTTTGATTTGACTTTATTCAAAACAATATTAATATATATAATCTTATAGTTGGATGAGGGAAGGATAAACAAAGCCATTCAATTAGTACCCATAAATAATTATGATTTTTGTTATATTCCAGGAAATATCTCAATTGAGATATGCACTGTGTCCACGCCATTTGAAGGAAAATCAATTCTGGAAAATTTACTTTAAGCTTACCAGAAGCCATGTTCTCGAGTAAGTTATACAAATTCTTGCAAATTCTTCTATGATTATTTGCAAATGAGTAAAACTGAATTACTCTGAAGTTTTGACTACTTATTTTGTAGATAGTAGCTGCATTGAGAATTTTGCTATCTTTGTTCCACTCTACCCCATATTTTGTGCATGCACACATTCACAATGCCTATCACGTATTCATGGATACCAAATTAACAAAAAGAGGGGGTAAAATGTCCAATTCATGCTTTTTGATTAAATATGACTCCCTTCATTGCTGCTAATCAGATATGAGCTTCGCCACATAAAACATGAGAAATTGAAGCGGATGGCAATGGAAGATGAGAAATCTTCAGTTAACAACTCGTATGAAGTTGAAATGGCAGAGGCAAAGGATATCAACTTTGTTGAGCCTTTACCACCCGCTGAATGAAAACTCTGATATTTGTTGATGGAATGAATATAACAGGTACTAAACTATTAACTTGTTTAGCATTGAAGGGTCTTTAATAAATAGTGTTGCAAGTTTGAAAATGCATTTCTTCAGCTGATATTAACATATTGTTCTGAAGTTAGTCTTCTGCCAATTTGTATTTTTTGACATTGCTCCTTGATTCCTAACATAATTTTACTGACTGATAGTGCGAAATCCTTGGAAACTTCTGATGATGGTTCTTTGTTATGGAGGCAAGCTATTTCTTTAACTTCAAATTTCAGATACCGGACAATCAAATCAAGGATCTGAAAAATTGACAAATGAATCACGGATGATACCGAATTTGACATAGTCTGTGTTTCTGATGTCTCCTCATTCTTGTCCAAGATGATATAAGTACAAAATGTATTTGGATGGATGAAGTTATAACCACTTTGCCTATGATGTTAAGGTTCAATATAAATGTCAAGAATTGTCTTTTTACAATGTTTATTTAGAGCTTCAACAATTGTCTAGTGTTGTGACGTTGAGATCATAAAATTATTCCAGGAAATAGTTTCTTCAAACTGCTCTTAACAATATATTCTTGATGAACCAATATTAGAGTTTTTTTTTTCAAATTTTATTGGCAATGTTAGTTAGTATTTGTTAATGGGAGAAATTGAATCCACAATCTCGCTCTCCCTCCTTTTCCAAATCCATCACACCAATTTTATATTTTTCAAGTGATTTTCAAGTGTTAGTGGGGAAAGTTCAACTCAATTTCTCTCACCTTTCCTTTTAATTTTACCATCAAACCAATCTTATATCTCCATTAGAGGTTCTTATTGATTGGGAAGGAGATTTACATATGGATTTTTTTTCTAATGTAAAGGTTTTGCATTTAGATTATTGGCAAAACATGTTGGGAGTTGTCCATATAACTCTTCCACTTTGGATTGGTGGTTTGGGTGTGTATATAAACCCATCATCTTACCCTCGTCATCAATATATTTGTTGTACGATATGGAGGGTGTGTTTTTTATTTATGCGTGATGGTTCATATAGGAAAGGTACAAAATATTTAAAGAATACAAGAATGTGATAAAATGAAATGAAGGAAAGCTTTCCTATCCTATTACTATTATATGGTTTATACAATGGAGAATGTTGTTGCTCAAGAGTCACAATTGTTATAGAATAAAGCAACAACCACTGGAAGGAAGAAGAAATCCCTAGGGACCAGGGATAACGGGATAATTCACACATTTCAATCATTTTTTTTTTCAATCCTCATATTTATTTATTACACCAAATTTAGTCCTTCAGTGGAGTTAGTTATTTTTTTTTGGTTTGCATTCCTCTTGTTTTCTTTTGTCATTTGTCCTATTCGTCAATGAAGGTATGATAGTCACATGGAAGTGAAGTACAATTCCCACAAGAAATGTTGGTTTCATCTAATCCTTTTATTGGACTAATACTTGAGGGACATGTTGCTGTTTCTAATGATGGTTCAAGATTGCATAATCTCACTTGGTTGGATTATATAGAACCCAACTCAAAAGACATGTATGGTATTGCAATGTATTTTTTATCATGAACACCTTTAATAGCTTCAATATGGTATTTCTATGCAATTGGTCCTACTTTTTTTGCTCTATTGGAAAAGGTCCATTATCGCAGACTCAACTTCTAATTTTTTCGAAGGGCCACTGATTCCTTCGTCGTACTGTAAAGGCACACTTTTCTTATCAACGTACTCTAATGTTTGAGCTTCCAATAAATTGTTCTTCAATTGGCTAAGGACAAAGTCACGTTGTGACAATTCCTGCAGTAAGGTAGGGTCTATAGTCTAGTGTATACTTTGATAAAGTAAGTAGGTCATGATCATAACCTGCAACAAATTGTAGTATTATACCAGTACGTAGCCCAGGAGAATAATCTTAATGGATGTCTCAACCACTTGCTGAGCGGAATAATTAGTTTTAAAAGGAGCAAAATATTCATATTTGGTCAATTTGTCAATAAGAATGAAAGAGGCAATAAAACTATGAAATCCATAACCAAATCTTCCCTAAATTTGTTACATATTTGGAAGTGGTTGAAGCAACCCCATATGTAGAGAAGCTGAAGCTTTTGTTGACAAGTCACACATTGTTGATCAAAGTTTTTAATATCATTGTGCATGCCATGCCAAAAGAATTGGGCAAAAATTATAGTCTTAGGGCGTGCAATACCTGAATGACCTCCAACAGGAGAGTTATGATATTCATGTAATGTCTACTGAACCAATCTTTGTGGGAATAACCAATATAACAACTCGTCAAGCACTGAATAATTGGGATGGTGTGTGCCTTGGATGCATAATCTCATTAGCTTAAATGAAGTTGGATAAGAACGAAGAGTGGCTCTCAATTCTTGGATGATAGTCAAATTTGGTTGAGAGAAAGCCATGAAAAACATACGATATTACAAATCGACAACAAGATTATCTTTGTTAGGTTTGTATTCTATAGTGAAATCATACCCCAAAAATTTATGCAACCAAGCTTCTTGTTCAAGTGTTTGAATAACTTGATTTGTCAGACATTTTAAACTCTTTTGGTCAGTTCTGATAACACATTCATGTCAACAAATGGTGCCTAAATTTTGCTATAGTTTCAGTGATAACATAAAATTCTCGAGTATGTGCGTTCTGCATTTCTGCACTATGGAGTCAATTGCTTTGAAAAGAAGGAAAATGAATGATGATCTTGGCTTAAAATGGCAATAATAATTATCCCTGGGAATCGGTTTCCAAAATAAAGGACCTGGGAAAGTTTGGAAGAATCAAGAGAGTTGCTTGAGTAATTCTTTAAATTTTGAAAATGCAAAAATGACATTGTAATCCAACTTAAAATTTGATTCTTAAGAAAATTGATTATGGGGCCAATACATGAACAACCTTGACCAACCCCGAAGAAAATTACTTGTACCATGCTTTAATCCATAACTACAACTTTTTCAAAAATTGTATGACCTAAGTAATTACCACTTTGAACCACAACAAAAATTTAGAAAGCTTTGCAAATAAATGATTTTGGCCCCCATAATTGGAAAAGTTCTCCCCAATGTTGTAAAAACATTGTAGTAAGAAATATAAGGGCCAAAAGAAATAGATGATGAGCAAGGCGTAGCTGAATGAAATTGTCAAAGTTACCGCAATCCAACAATATTTGTACTATGATACTATTAGTAAATTCCTGAAATGTCATATTGCCCAACCAAAAGGACATGATATTCTAATGGGATGCACCATTATCAAAAGAAGGTGGATCAAGTAATTTAGGGTTTGATTGTAGATCATCCATAATGAGTTCATGAAGGGGTCACAAATAAATTTAGAACTTTTAGGCTTCTTAATTTCTTTTCTTGTAATTTAGATTTCTTTTTTTTAATTTCTTGTATTAGGCCTTTATTGAGTCTTATATTTTTGTTTTCTATACATTTTTGTAATTACAGACTCCTTAGACATTAGTTTTTATTAGTTTTTTTTTTATAAATGGCTTATTAGATGAGCCTTAGACATTAGAGATTGCCTTTAAGTTCATTAGAAGTTTTGAATTCTTATTTTTGAATTTTCAATACCAAGCGATGAAGTTTCCTTGACTTCTCAATTCAGATTGTGACATCTTGAACGTGTTAGTCTTAATTGTGTCATTTTTTTCGTCTTGTTTTTATCTCTTTTTTAATTTTTTTAGTCATGTAGTGGAAACTATTGGTATCAATCTGTTCTTTCTAATCCAAAGTTATATTTTTGTCAAGATGATGTGACAATTTTTATTAGAACTGAATCATTGTAATCTAGTGGTGCATAATTGTAATCGGTGGCCCAAAATTCTTAAGCAACTTGACTCAACTGAATTGGTTTTAAGTGACACTAATTTTCTCTAAATGGTTGATTCATTGAATTGATAACTTTATTCAAACAGGTTAAGTAGTTGCAGTGATTGAATTTGATGTGAAGAAATTAAGCAGCTGTGTCAATTTGATTAAATCAAGCATCCAACTGAAATTGTTTGGATTGAAAATTAATTTCCGCGAAGTAAAGGTGAATAACTTGTTTAAATTTAAACTTTCTAGATCATAATTTGAGTTTCTATCCTAAGTTCTTTTTATTTATGTCTTTCTTTTATATTCTAACTTTGATTTGAATCGTATGTTCATTAGTTCCTCTGAGTTCTTAATCTTTTAATTCTATTTGTGAGGTATAGTGTTATAAGGTAAACTGTTAAAAAACCTTCGATTGTTTAAGATTGAATTTTGAGATTACAAATTAAGAACTATGTATTAATATCTATGTTTTTAGAATTTCTTTAAATGAGTTGAAGTCTTGAGAAATTAAAAGTACAAACTAAGCAAACTACTTAAGAGTGGGTGGATGCTTATTTAGCTTTCATTAATCTCAAGTATAATAAGAAAATTAAAAAAAGAACTTGTGTATATGTTTTATAATTATTTTGAGACATACATTTGTTTTTAATTGAGTTTTTGTTGCATGTTCAAATGAGTTTCATTACTTTTATTAGCATTGATTCATTTCTTACAATTTTATGTTTTTAATCGTTTCCATTGTTTTGTTTTACACTTAATGATAATTCTATACATTTTTTAGTTTGCTTTTGTATTTTAAAGTTCTTTTCTTTTTAACATTCTTAATTTTGTATTATTTCAGTTTGTCTTTAAAATTTACCAATTTTATTTTCTTAAATTTAGGCTTATTAAAAAAAGCTTAAATCCATGAATAAATATGTCAAAACGATTCAAAATCTCTGCGTTAATTTGACTTACCACATATTTGGATTAGACTAGATTGAAAAATTAAAAAAAATTATTATTATGGATTTAAACAGGTTAAGCTCACTTAATCTACGAGTTTTTTTATGGACAAAATATAATTATTTATATTTATATAATGAAACACTTGAAGTACTCCAATTCATTTTTAAAAAAAAATGTAAAATTTACCCGTCATAAAGTCACATATATATAATGTGTAAACGTATTGATTTAAATTTGCTACCTTATAACCATTCACGATTTAAATTATGGTATCTTTAACGCCTGCTTCAATTGAGCAAATGCAGATGGATGAATATTGCTCATTGCATCATTAATATAAAATTCTCCATGAATATCATTACATGTTTGTAGATTTACCTTTAGAACTAAGGTTTTGAAAAGTAGGTTATTGACATATAAGAGCTGCAACACACGGATCCCATGAAACAGGATGCAAAAAATGGTTGTGTTACAATCATGCATATCAATTTTTCGTGTCTATCAAATGACAATATCAACATAATTAATTGATTTATCTGAATGTTAACCCAATGTTTAAAAAGGTATAAAATGGTCATCCCATTAAAATAAGATGATGAATTGATGAATAACTCCTTCAAATTTGAGTTAAATAACATATATTTTTTATATTTTTCTGTATATTTTCGATATTTAAGTTCATTGTATTTACCTCCATTTCTTGATATTATTGTGATTAGGTAAATTTCAATATTCAAATATTATCATATTACTAGAATATATTTTTTGGAAACTAAATTTGGGATTAACATATAGTTTTTTTTGGAAACTGAATTTGGTGGTAACAGTTACATATTTGTAACTGATTTTGTTATGTTTTGTTTTTTTTTGTTTTTCTTTTTTTAAAGGTTATTTATATACATGCTTGTAGTACATTTAATCAAATTTTTTAATGTGATAATAATATCACACGTATTTTATTATTAAGATGATATCAGAGGTTATTTTTTATCTTTTCTCATACTATGATGTTAGAATAATATAGTAACTTTCACACTAATCTCTCAAATATTTTTTTTCTTCCCTTTAATGAAAACCTTACTCCAAATTTGTCGTCCAATAAAGATGGTGTTTCTAATTCACATATTTTCCATGAAGGTCATATGACAAATGTCATTATGTTGCACATGGACGTGGTAATAATAATGGAGGAAGAAATTTCCATGGTAATAAATTTTGCACTTGAAAGCATCAATCACAGTGTGGATAATGTTATTTTAAGCATGTTTTCCATGAGAATTCTAAGACAAGTTTATCTACATGCCTAACAATGTTGTATCTGATATTCTTTCTAACTCTTTTATAATTAATGCCTCCAACCTTCTTAAGATCACACAACCAACGTCTAGTTTTACTAAAAAGCACTATCATGACATTATATCTTTTTTGTAACAATACAAATCTCCTGAACATACAACAAATTCGGTTTTCACTCCTTCGATTAATTCTTCTTTTAGACCTTCTTGTGTTATTCCAAGTAAATTATCTTCTCAATGGCTTCTAGATATAGGTTTCAGTGATCATATCACTTTTGATTTTCATAGTTTTGTTACTCATAAAACTATTCCACCTATTTTGATGACTTTGCCAAATGTTGTACAAGTTTATGCTTTTGTATCTAGTATAGTTAAGTTAACAAATTCCTTGATTCTTCATGATGTTCTTTATATACCTAATTTTCATGTTAACCTGGTTTTCGTTCAAAAGTTAATCCAAACCTTGCATGGCCATCTTTTAAGTTTAATTTTTGTGTTATTTTGCAACGAACCTCTGTAGAGGATAATGGGTTCATATAGCTTGCATCACAAATTGTATGTGCTAAATTTTTCTCTGTTTCTCATCTCAATCGTCGTCTTGTTTGTGTTCTTACCTATAATACCAAATCTAGCGTTGCTTCTCTTTGGCATCTTAGATTAGGTCATGTTTTTACTCTATCTTTCGTATTATTTCTCATCAATATCCTTTCATTCCTTATTATGTTACTACTTTTCCTTGTGACATTTGTCATTTTGCCAAACAACATAAATTGTCTCATCATAGTAATGCGACATAATCACATAAACGTTTTTATATTCTTCATGACGACATATGGGGATCATTTTCTATTCCTTCTAATTGTGGTTATAAATATTTTCTTACTTTAGTTGACGATTACTCACCGTTTACTTAAGTTTATGAAATCCAAATATGCAACTCTCATGCATTTAATTAATTTCATTTCATTAATTGAAACTCAATTTCATACTAACCTCAAATGTTTTCAAAAAGATAATGGAGTAGAATTTTTATTAATTGATTCTTTTTTATCCAAAGGTATTCTTTATCTCAACAAAATAGTGTTATTGAATATAAACACCAACATATTTTAAATGTTGCTCTTGCCTTTACCAAGATAAACTACCTCAAATATTTTGACCTTATGTTGTTCAACAAGTTGTTCATATCATTACTCTATTAATGCATTTTAAATGCTATTATGCATTGTTATATGATAAACCACCTAGCATAATTCATTTAAATTTTTTTGGCCATCTTGCTTATGTAACTATTTTTCAAAATCACAAAACTAAATTTCAGCCCCTTACAAGCAAAACGTTTTTGCGATATAAGGAAGGTACTAAAGCATATATTTTATATGATCTACATACTCATTAAGTTTTCCTTTTAAATGTTATTCTTTATGAATTCCTGTTTCCATTTCATACATCCACCACTCCTTCCTCAAATTGTTGGAAGTCCACATCGACTAGAGAAAAGATCAATTTATAATATATAAGTGAGGTGCAAACCTCACCTTACAAGACAGTTTTGTGGGGTTGAGTTAAGCTTAAAACCCACTTTCTAATATGGTATCAGAGCCATGATTAGAGTCTATCCTAGCGAGTTCTAAGTGGGCATTTTTGTTTCCACCCATTGTCGGGCCGCTATTGGACCACCCATTAATTTCACCTATCACACACGAGATTTCTATATCTCGGCGTGAAGGGGGTGTGTTGGAAGTCCTACATCGACTAGAAAAAAACGGTCAATTTATAATATATAAGTGAGGTGCAAACCTCACCTTATAAGCCAATTTTGTAGGGTTGAGTTAGGCTTAAAACCCACTTTCTAATACATATCTTCTACATTTCTTCATATGTTTGTGATAACCTTTTGGCAAGTATACCAAATCGTTACAAGTAATACAGTGAATAAGTAAAGTATCGTTCTCCCAAGGGAATTTGAGTCACGTTATTCTTTCAAGATTATTTATCACAATCAATTACTGATGATAACATTTTGATTTCAATTTGGGAAAATGACATAAAATTAACAATGTAAAAATTTAAGATTGTAAAATACGATAAAAAAATCACTGGAATTGGTCTTGGACTAACATTACAGTAAAATCTTGGACATCATACGTTTTCTGTTCAAGCATTCACATAAGCATATCTTTATTTAATTCCTTAAAAAAGTTCTAAAATTATCTATTAAATTATTAATTCCTTAATTAATTCAACAGATAATTTTGCATGAATTTTAGATGTTGAGAATGACCAAAAGCATAGAAGTTATTCCTAGCATAGTTACTTTTAGTTGTTTTTCTTACGTTTCTGTTCTAAAATACTTCCCAGTACAAAAGAACGTCTAAAGATAATTATACTTCCGTATAATTATAAGCAAGTCAAGAAAAGCACAAGAACAATCACATATATTGCACAAGAAAATTACATTAATGTATTGTCATACAACCAATTCCAATGAATAGAAAAACCAGCCTCTCCTAGACTTCTAAAGCGTACTCTTTACAACAATTCCTTGCATAAAGTGAAGTCTTGATGCCTTGAAGAGTCTCC